>NW_026779739.1:0-75743 GCF_030144855.1 Hypanus sabinus
CCCACACCCCTCACTGTGACACCGACACTCCCCACACCCCTCACTGTGACACCGACACACCCCTCACTGTGACACCGAAACACCCCACACCCCTCACTGTGACACCGACACTCCCCACACCCCTCACTGTGACACCGACACTCCACACACCCCTCACTGTGACACCGACACTCCCCACACCCCTCACTGTGACACCGACACTCCCCACACCCCTCACTGTGACACCGACACTCCACACACCCCTCACCGTGACACCGACACTCCCCACACCCCTCACCGTGACACCGACACACCCCTCACTGTGACAGTGCAACACCCCACACCCCTCACTGTGACACCGACACTCCCCTCACCCCTCACTGTGACACACTGGCTCACACCTCATTCTGACACACTAACATACCTGTCACTGACACACCCCTCTGGCAAACTGACATCCCTCTCTTTCACAACGATACATCCCTATCTCCGACACACCGAGTCACCCCTCACTCCGACACACCGAGTCACCCCTCGCTCTGAAACTCCCAGTCACCCCTCACTCCGACACACCGAGTCACCCCTCACTCCGACACTCCCAGTCACCCCTCGCTCTGAAACTCCCAGTCACCCCTCACTCCGACACTCCGAGTCACCCCTCACTCTGACACACCGAGTCACCCCTCACTCCGACACACCGAGTCACCCCTCACTCCGACACTCCGAGTCACCCCTCACTCCGACACACCGAGTCACCCCTCACTCCGTCACACCGAGTCACCCCTCACTCCGACACACCGAGTCACCCCTCACTCCGACACTCCGAGTCACCCCTCACTCTGACACACCGAGTCACCCCTCACTCCGACACACCGAGTCACCCCTCACTCCGACACTCCGAGTCACCCCTCACTCCGACACTCCGAGTCTCCCCTCACTCTGACACTCCCAGTCACCCCTCGCTCTGAAACTCCCAGTCACCCCTCGCTCCGACACTCCCAGTCACCCCTCACTCCGACACACCCAGTCACCCCTCACTCCGACACTCCGAGTCACCCCTCACTCCGACATTCCGAGTCACCTCTCACTCCGACACACCGAGTCACCCCTCACTCCGACACTCCGAGTCACCCCTCACTCTGACACTCCGAGTCTCCCCTCACTCTGACACTCCCAGTCACCCCTCGCTCTGAAACTCCCAGTCACCCCTCGCTCCGACACTCCCAGTCACCCCTCACTCCGACACACCGAGTCACCCCTCACTCCGACACTCCGAGTCACCCCTCACTCCGACACACCCAGTCACCCCTCACTCCGACACTCCGAGTCACCCCTCACTCCGACATTCCGAGTCACCTCTCACTCCGACACACCGAGTCACCCCTCACTCCGACACACCGAGTCACCCCTCACTCCGACACTCCGAGTCACCCCTCACTCCGACACTCCGAGTCACCCCTCACTCCGACACACCGAGTCACCCCTCACTCCGACACTCCGAGTCACCCCTCACTCCTAACTGTGACACTGACACTCCCCACTCCCCTCACCGTGACACCGACACTCCCCTCACCCATCACCGTGACACCCACACACCCCACACCCCTCACTGTGACACCGACACTCCCCTCACCCCTCACTGTGACACCGACACTCCCCTCACCCCTCACTGTGACACCGACACACCCCACACCCCTCACTGTGACACCGACACTCCCCTCTCCCCTCACTGTGACAACGACACACCCCACACCCCTCACCGTGACACCGACACTCCCCTCACCCCTCACTGTGACACCGATAGACCCCTCGCCTCTCATTGTGACACCGACACACCCCACACCCCTCACCGTGACACCGACATACCCCACACCCCTCACTGTGACACCGACATACCCCACACCCCTCACTGTGACACCGACACACCCCTCACCCCTCACCGTGACATCGACACACCCCTCACCCCTCACTGTGACACCGACACACCCCTCACACCTCACTGTGACACCGACACAACCATCACAGAGACACCGACACACCCCACACCCCTCACCGTGACACTGACACTCCCCACACCCCTCACTGTGACACCGACACTCCCCAAACCCCTCACTGTGACACCGACACACCCCTCACCCCTCACTGTGACACCGACACACCCCTCACCCCTCACTGTGACACCGACACACCCCTTACCCCTCACTGTGACACCGACACACCCCTCACTGTGACACCGACACACCCCACACCCCTCACCGTGACACCGACATACCCCACACCCCTCACTGTGACACCGACACACCCCACACCCCTCACTGTGACACCGACACACCCCTCACCCCTCACTGTGACACCGACACACCCCTCACCCCTCACTGTGACACCGACACACCCCTCACACCTCACTGTGACACCGACACAACCATCACAGAGACACCGACACACCCCACACCCCTCACCGTGACACTGACACTCCCCACACCCCTCACTGTGACACCGACACATCCCACACCCCTCACTGTGACACCGACACTCCCCAAACCCCTCACTGTGACACCGACACACCCCTCACCCCTCACTGTGACACCGACACACCCCTCACCCCTCACTGTGACACCGACACTCCCCTCACCCCTCACTGTGACACCGACACACCCCTCTCCCCTCACTGTGACACCGACACTCCCGATACCCCTCACTGTGACACCGACACTCCCCTGACCCCTCACTGTAACGACACACCCCTCACCGTGACACCGACAGTCCCCACACCCCTCACCGTGACACCGACACACCCCACAGCCCTCACTGTGACACCGACACACCCCACAACCCTCACTGTGACACCGACACACCCCTCACCCCTCACTGTAACACCGACACACCCCACTCCCCTCACCGTGACACCGACACTCCCCACTCCCCTCACTGTGACATTGACACTCCCCACACCCCTCGCTGTGACACCGACACACCCCACAGCCCTCACTGTGACACCGACACACCCCACAACCCTCACTGTGACACCGACACACCCCTCACCCCTCACTGTAACACCGACACACCCCACTCCCCTCACTGTGACACCGACACTCCCCACTCCCCTCACTGTGACATTGACACTCCCCACACCCCTCGCTGTGACACCGACACACCCCACTCCCCTCACCGTGACACTGACACACCCCACACCCCTCACTGTGACACCGACACACCCCACACCCCTCACTGTGACACCGACACACCCCTCACCCCTCACTGTGACACCGACACTCCCCACACCCCTCACTGTGACACCGACACACCCCTCACTGTGACAGTGCAACACCCCACACCCCTCACTGTGACACCGACACTCCCCACACCCCTCACTGTGACACCGACACACCCCTCACTGTGACACCGACACACCCCACACCCCTCACTGTGACACCGACACTCCCCACACCCCTCACTGTGACACCGACACTCCACACACCCCTCACTGTGACACCGACACTCCCCACACCCCTCACTGTGACACCGACACTCCCCACACCCCTCACTGTGACACCGACACTCCACACACCCCTCACCGTGACACCGACACTCCCCACACCACTCACTGTGACACCGACACTCCCCTCACCCCTCACTGTGACACACTGGCTCACACCTCATTCTGACACACTAACATACCTGTCACTGACACACCCCCTTCTTGGCAAACTGACATCCCTCTCTTTCACAACGATACATCCCTATCTCCGACACACCGAGTCACCCCTCACTCCGACACACCGAGTCACCCCTCGCTCTGAAACTCCAGTCACCCCTCACTCCGACACACCGAGTCACCCCTCACTCCGACACTCCCAGTCACCCCTCGCTCTGAAACTCCCAGTCACCCCTCACTCCGACACTCCGAGTCACCCCTCACTCTGACACACCGAGTCACCCCTCACTCCGACACACCGAGTCACCCCTCACTCCGACACTCCGAGTCACCCCTCACTCTGACACACCGAGTCACCCCTCACTCCGACACACCGAGTCACCCCTCACTCTGACACACCGAGTCACCCCTCGCTCTGACACACCGAGTCACCCCTCACTCCGACACACCGAGTCACCCCTCACTCCGACACACCGAGTCACCCCTCACTCCGACACTCCGAGTCACCCCTCACTCCGACACTCCGAGTCTCCCCTCACTCTGACACTCCCAGTCACCCCTCGCTCCGACACTCCGAGTCACCCCTCACTCCGACACTCCGAGTCTCCCCTCACTCTGAAACTCCCAGTCACCCCTCACTCTGACACACCGAGTCACCCCTCACTCTGACACACCGAGTCACCCCTCACTCCGACACTCCCAGTCACCCCTCACTCCGACACTCCCAGTCACCCCTCACTCTGACACTCCCAGTCACCCCTCACTCTGACACTCCCAGTCACCCCTCGCTCCGACACTCCCAGTCACCCCTCACTCCGACACACCCAGTCACCCCTCACTCCGACACTCCGAGTCACCCCTCACTCCGACATTCCGAGTCACCTCTCACTCCGACACACCGAGTCACCCCTCACTCCGACACTCCGAGTCACCCCTCACTCTGACACTCCGAGTCTCCCCTCACTCTGACACTCCCAGTCACCCCTCGCTCTGAAACTCCCAGTCACCCCTCGCTCCGACACTCCCAGTCACCCCTCACTCTGACACACCGAGTCACCCCTCACTCCGACACACCGAGTCACCCCTCACTCCGACACACCCAGTCACCCCTCACTCCGACACTCCGAGTCACCCCTCACTCCGACATTCCGAGTCACCTCTCACTCCGACACACCGAGTCACCCCTCACTCCGACACACCGAGTCACCCCTCACTCCGACACTCCGAGTCACCCCTCACTCCGACACTCCGAGTCACCCCTCACTCCGACACACCGAGTCACCCCTCACTCCGACACTCCGAGTCACCCCTCACTCCTAACTGTGACACTGACACTCCCCACTCCCCTCACCGTGACACCGACACTCCCCTCACCCATCACCGTGACACCCACACACCCCACACCCCTCACTGTGACACCGACACTCCCCTCACCCCTCACTGTGACACCGACACTCCCCTCACCCCTCACTGTGACACCGACACACCCCACACCCCTCACTGTGACACCGACACTCCCCTCACCCCTCACTGTGACACCGATAGACCCCTCGCCTCTCATTGTGACACCGACACACCCCACACCCCTCACCGTGACACCGACATACCCCACACCCCTCACTGTGACACCGACATACCCCACACCCCTCACTGTGACACCGACACACCCCTCACCCCTCACCGTGACATCGACACACCCCTCACCCCTCACTGTGACACCGACACACCCCTCACACCTCACTGTGACACCGACACAACCATCACAGAGACACCGACACACCCCACACCCCTCACCGTGACACTGACACTCCCCACACCCCTCACTGTGACACCGACACTCCCCAAACCCCTCACTGTGACACCGACACACCCCTCACCCCTCACTGTGACACCGACACACCCCTCACCCCTCACTGTGACACCGACACTCCCCTCACCCCTCACTGTGACACCGACACACCCCTCTCCCCTCACTGTGACACCGACACTCCCGATACCCCTCACTGTGACACCGACACTCCCCTGACCCCTCACTGTAACGACACACCCCTCACCGTGACACCGACAGTCCCCACACCCCTCACCGTGACACCGACACTCCCCTCACCGTGACACCGACAGTCCCCACACCCCTCACCGTGACACCGACACTCCCCTCACCCCTCACTGTGACACCGACACACCCCACACCCCTCACCGTGACACCGACACACCCCTCACCCCTCACTGTGACACCGACACACCCCACTCCCCTCACTGTGACACCGACACTCCCCACACCCCTCACTGTGACACCGACACTCCCCACACCCCTCACCGTGACATTGACACACCCCTCACCCCTCACCGTGACACCGACACTCCCCACACCACTCACTGTGACACCGACACACCCCTCACCATGACACCGACACACCCCACACCCCTCACTGTGACATTGACACACCCCTCACCCCTCACCGTGACACCGACACACCCCTCACCATGACACCGACACACCCCACACCCCTCACTGTGACATTGACACACCCCTCACCCCTCACTGTGACACCGACACACCCCACACCCCTCACTGTGACATTGACACACCCCTCACCCCTCACTGTGACACCGACACACCCCACACCCCTCACCGTGACACCGACACACCCCACACCCCTCACCGTGACACTGACACTCCCCACACCCCTCACTGTGACACCGACACTCCCCAAACCCCTCACTGTGACACCGACACACCCCTCACCCCTCACCGTGACACCGACATTCCCCACACCCCTCACCGTGCACCGACACTCCCCTTACCCCTCACTGTGACACCAACACACCCCTCACCCCTCACCGTGACACCGACATTCCCCACACCCCTCACTGTGACACCGACACTCCACACACCCCTCACTGTGACACCGACACACCCCTCACCCCTCACTGTGACACCGACACTCCCCACACCCCTCACTGTGACACCGACACTCCCCACACCCCTCACTGTGACACCGACACTCCACACACCCCTCACTGTGACACCGATACACCCCACTCCCCTCACTGTGACACCGACACTCCCCACTCCCCTCACTGTGACATTGACACTCCCCACACCCCTCGCTGTGACACCGACACACCCCACATCCCTCACCGTGACACCGACATTCCCCTCACCCCTCACCGTGACACCGACACTCCCCTCACCCCTCACCGTGACACCGACATTCCCCTCACCCCTCACTGTGACACCGATAAACCCCTCACCCCTCACTGTGACACCGACACACCCCTCACCGTGACACCGACACTCCCCTCACCCCTCACTGTCACCGACACTCCCCTCACCCTTCACCGTGACACCGACACGCCCCTCACCGTTACACCGACACTCCCCTCACCCCTCACCGTGACAACAACACACCCCTCACCCCTCACTGTGACACCGACACAACCCACTCCTCTCACCGTGACACCGACACACCCCTCACTGTGACGCTGACAGACCCCTCACCCCTCACTGTGACACCGACACACCCCTCACCGTGACACCGACACGCCCCTCACCCCTCACCGTGACACCGACACGCCCCTCACCCTTCACCGTGACACCGACACGCCCCACACCCCTCACTGTGACACCGACACTCCCCTCACTGTGACACCGACACTCCCCTCACCCCTCACTGTGACACCGACACACCCCTCACTGTGACACCGAGACTCCCCACACACCTCACTGTGACACCGAGACTCCCCACACCCCTCACTGTGACACCGACACTCCCCTCACCCCTCACTGTAACACTGACACATCCCACACCCCTCACCGTGACACCGACACTCCCCACACCCCTCACTGTGACACCGACACACCCCTCACCCCTCACAGTGACACCGACACACCCCTCACCCCTCACAGTGACACCGACACACCCCACTCCCCTCACCGTGACACCGACACACCCCTCACTATGACACCGACCCACCCCTCACCCCTCACCGTGACACCGACACTCCCCACACCCCTCACCGTGACACCGACCCACCTCTCACCCCTCACTGTGACACCGACACACCCCACACACCACACCGTGACACCGACACTCCCCACACCCCTCACCGTGACACCGACACACCCCACACCCCTCACTGTGACACCGACACTCCCCACACCCCTCACAGTGACACCGACACACCCCTCACTGTGACACCGACACTCCCCACACCACTCACCGTGACACCGACACTCCCCACACCCCTCACCGTGCACCGACACTCCCCACACCCCTCTCCGTGACACCGACACACCCCTCACTGTGACACCGACACTCCCCACACCCCTCACTGTGATACTGACATTCCCCTCACCCCTCACTGTGACACCGACACTCCCCACACCCCTCACTGTGACACCGACACTCCCCTGACCCCTCACTGTGACACCGACACTCCCCACACCCCACACTGTGACACCGACACTCCCCACACGCCTCACTGTGACACCGACACACCCCACACCCCTCACTGTGACACCGACACTCCCCTGACCCCTCACTGTGACACCGAGACTCCCCTCACCCCTCACTGTGACACAGACACAACCCTCACCCCTCACTGTGACACCGACACACCGCACACCCCTCACTGTGACACCGAGACTCCCCACACCCCTCACTGTGACACCGACACTCCCCTCACCCTCACTGTAACACTGACACATCCCACTCCCCTCACTGTGACACCAACACACCCCTCACTGTGACACCGACATTCCCGACACCCCTCACCGTGACACCGAGACTCCCCACACCCCTCACTGTGACACCGACACACCCCTCACTGTGACACCGACATTCCCGACACCCCTCACCGTGACACCGAGACTCCCCACACCCCTCACTGTGACACCGACACACCCCTCACCGTGACACCGACACACCCCTCACTGTGTCACCGACATTCCCGACACCCCTCACCGTGACATCGAGACTCCCACACCCCTCACTGTGACACCGACACACCCCTCACCCCTCACTGTGACACCGACACTCCCCTCACCCTTCACTGTGACACCAACCCACCCCTCACCCCTCACTGTGACACCGACACTCCCCTCACCCCTCACTGTGACACCGACACACCCCTCACCCCTCACTGTGACACCGACACACCCCTCACCCCTCACTGTGACACCGACACTCCCCACACCCCTCACTGTGACACCGACACACCCCTCACCCTTCACTGTGACACCAACCCACCCCTCACCCCTCATTGTGACACCGACACACCCCTCACTGTAACACCGACACTCCCCTCACCCCTCACTGTAACACCGACACACCCCTCACCCCTCACTGTGACACCAACCCACCCCTCACCCCTCACTGTGACACCGACACTCCCCTCACCCTTCACTGTGACACCAACCCACCCCTCACCCCTCATTGTGACACCGACACACCCCTCACTGTAACACCGACACTCCCCTCACCCCTCACTGTAACACCGACACTCCCCTCACCCCTCACTGTTACACCGACACACCCCACACCCCTCACTGTGACACCGACCCACCCCTCACTGTGACACCGACACTCCCCTCACCCCTCACTGTGACACCGACCCACCCCTCACTGTGACACCGACACTCCCCTCACCCCTCACTGTGACACCGACACTCCCCTCACCCCTCACTGTAACACCGACACTCCCCTCACCCCTCACTGTGACACCAACCCACCCCTCACCCCTCACTGTTACACCGACACACCCCACTCCCCTCACTGTGACACCGACACTCCCCTCACCCCTCACTGTGACACCGACCCACCCCTCACTGTGACACCGACACTCCCCTCACCCCTCACTGTGACACCGACCCACCCCTCACTGTGACACCGACACTCCCCTCACCCCTCACTGTGACACCGACCCACCCCTCACTGTGACACCGACACTCCCCTCACCCCTCACTGTGACACCGACACACCCCTCACTGTGACACCGACACACCCCTCACCCCTCACTGTGACACCAACACACCCCACTCCCCTCACTGTGACACCGACACTCCCCTCACCCCTCACTGTGACACCGACACACCCCTCACTGTGACACCGACACTCCCCTCACCCCTCACTGTGACACCGACACACCCCACACTGTGACACCGACACACCCCACACCCCTCACTGTGACACCGACACACCCCACACCCCTCACTGTGACACCGACACTCCCCTCACCCCTCACTGTGACACCGACACACCCCTCACTGTGACACCGACACTCCCCTCACCCCTCACTGTGACACCGACACTCCCCTCACCCCTCACTGTGACACCGACCCACCCCTCACCCCTCACTGTGACACCGACATTCCCTCACCCTTCACCGTGACACCGACACTCCCCATACCCCTCACTGTGACACCGACACTCCCCACACCCCTCACTGTGACACCGACATTCCCCTCACCCTTCACCGTGACTCCGACACACCCCTCACCCCTCACCGTGACACTGGCACACCACACACCCCTCACTGTGTCACCGACATTCCCCACACCCCTCACCGTGACACTGACACTCCCCTCACCCCTCACCGTGACACCGACACATCCCTCACCCCTCACTGGGACACCGACACTCTCCTCACTGTGACAACGACACTCACCACACCCCTCACCCCTCACCGTGACACCGACACTCACCACTCCCCTCACCCCTCACTGTGACAACGACACTCCCCACACCCCTCACCGTGACACTGACACACCCAACACCCGTCAGTGTGACACCGACACTCCCCTCACCCCTCACCGTGACACCCACACACCACACACCCCTCACTGTGACACCGACACACCCCACACCCCTCACCGTGACACCGACACACCCCTGGCCCCTCACTGTGACACCGACACACCCCACACCACTCACCGTGACACCGACACACCCCACACCCCTCACCCCTCACTGTGACAACGACACTCCCCACACCCCTCACCGTGACACCGACACTCCCCTCACCCCTCACTGTGACACCGACACTCCCCTCACCCCTCACTGTGACAACGACACTCCCCACACCCCTCACTGTGACACCGACACTCCCCTCACCCCTCACTGTGTCACCGACACACCCCTGGCCCCTCACCGTGACACCGACACTCCCCACACCCCTCACTGTGACATCGACACACCCCTCACCCCTCACCGTGACATCGACACACCCCACTCCCCTCACCGTGACACTGACACTCCCTTCACCCCTCACTGTCACACCGACACACCCCTGACTCCTTACTGTGACACTGACACTCCACACTCCCCTCACCGTGACACCGACACTCCCCTCACCCATCACCGTGACACCCACACACCACACACCCCTCACTGTGACACCGACACACCCCACACCCCTCACCGTGACACCGACACACCCCCTGGCCCCTCACAGTGACACCGACACACCCCACACCACTCACCGTGACACCGACACACCCCACACCCCTCACTGTGACACCGACACACCCCACACCCCTCACTGTGACACCGACACACCCCACACCCCTCACCGTGACACCGACACTCCCCACACCCCACTCCCCTCACCGTGACACCGACACTCCCCTCACCCATCACCGTGACACCGACACTCCCCTCACCCCTCACTGTGACACCGACACACCCCTCACCCCTCACCGTGACACCGACATTCCCCTCACCCCTCACTGTGACACCGACACACCCCTCACCCCTCACCGTGACACCGACATTCCCCTCACCCCTCACTGTGACACCAACACTCCCCTCACCCCTCACTGTGACACCGACACACCCCTCACTGTGACACCAACACTCCCCTCACCCCTCACTGTGACACCGACACACCCCTCACCCCTCACTGTGACACCGACACACCCCTCACCCCTCACTGTGACAATGACACAACCCTCACCCCTCACCGTGACAGTGACACACCCCACCACTCACCGTGACACCGACACTCCCCACACCCCTCACTGTGACATCGACACACCCCTCACCCCTCACCGTGACATCGACACACCCCACACTCTTCACTGTGACACTGACACTCCCTTCACCCCTCACTGTCACACCGACACACCCCTGACTCCTTACTGTGACACTGACACTCCACACTCCCCTCACCGTGACACCGACACTCCCCTCACCCCTCACTGTGACACCGACACACCCCTCACCCCTCACCGTGACACCGACATTCCCCTCACCCCTCACTGTGACACCGACACACACCCACACCCCTCACTGTGACACCGACACACCCCTCACTGTGACACCAACACTCCCCTCACCCCTCACTGTGACACCGACACACCCCTCACCCCTCACTGTAACACCGACACACCCCTCACCACTCACTGTGACATTGACACACCCCACACCCCTCACTGTGACACCGACACACCCCTCACTGTGACACCAACACTCCCCTCACCCCTCACTGTGACACCGACACACCCCTCACTGTGACACCAACACTCCCCTCACCCCTCACTGTGACACCGACACTCCCCACACCCCTCACCGTGACACCGACACACCCCTCACCCCTCACTGTGACACCGACACACCCCCACACCCCTCACTGTGACAATGACACAACCCTCACCCCTCACCGTGACACTGACACACCCCACACCCCTCACTGTGACACCGATAGACCCCTCGCCTCTCACTGTGACACCGACACACCCCTCACCCCTCACCGTGACACTGACACACCCCACACCCCTCACTGTGACACCGATAGACCCCTCGCCTCTCACTGTGACACCGACACACCCCTCACCCCTCACCGTGACACCGACACTCCCCACACACTCACTGTGACACCGACACTCCCCTCACCCCTCACTGTGTCACCGACATTCCCCACACCCCTCACCGTGACACCGACACTCCCCTCACCCTTCACCGTGACACCGACACATCCCTCACCCCTCACCGTGACACCGACACACTCCACACCCCTCACTGTGACACCGACACTCCCCTCACCCTTCACCGTGACACCGACACATCCCTCACCCCTCACCGTGACACCGACACATCCCACACCCCTCACCGTGACACCGACACTCAACACACCCCTCACTGTGACACCGATATACCCCACACCCCCTCACTGTGACACCGACACTCCCCCTCACCCCTCACCGTGACACCGACACACCCCTCACCCCTCACTGTGACAACGACACTCCCCACACCCCTCACCGTGACACTGACACAAACCCACACCCGTCAGTGTGACACCGACACTCCCCACACCCCTCACTGTGACACCGACACACCCCTGACCCCTCACCGTGACACTGACACACCCCTCACCCCTCACCGTGACAGTGACACACCCCACCACTCACTGTGACACCGACACACCCCTGACCCCTCACTGTGACACCGACACTCCCCACACCCCTCACTGTGACACCGACACACCCCTCACCCCTCACCGTGACATCGACACACCCCACACTCTTCACTGTGACACTGACACTCCCTTCACCCCTCACTGTGACACCGATGGACCCCTCGCCTCTCATTGTGACACCGACACTCCCCTCACCCCTCACTGTGACACCAACATTCCCCTCACCCCTCACTGTGACACCGACACACCCCACACCCCTCACTGTGACACCGACACAACCCTGACCCCTCACTGTGACACCGATAGACCCCCTCACCCCTCACTGTGACACCGACACTCCCCACACCCCTCACTGTGACACCGACACTCCCCACACCCCTCACCGTGACACCGACACTCCCCACACACCTCACTGTGACACCGACACTCCCCTCACCCCTCACTGTAACACTGACACATCCCACACCCCTCACCGTGACACCGACACTCCCCACACACCTCACCGTGACACCGACACTCCCCACACCCCTCACTGTGACACCGACACACCCTTCACCCCTCACTGTGACACCGACACACCCCTCACTGTGACACCGAGACTCCCCACACCCCTCACTGTGACACCGACACTCCCCTCACCCCTCACTGTAACACTGACACATCCCACACCCCTCACCGACACCGACACTCCCCACACCCCTCACTGTGACACCGACACACCCCTCACCCCTCACTGTGACACCGACACACCCCTCACTGTGACACCGAGCCACCCCTCACCCCTCACCGTGACACCGACCCACCCCTCACCCCTCACTGTGACACCGACACACCCACACACCCCTCACTGTGACACCGACCCACCCCTCACTGTGACTCTGACACACCCCTCACCCCTCACTGTGACACCAACATTCCCCTCACCCCTCACTCTGACACCGACACATCCCTCACCCCTCACTGTGACACCGACAGTCCCCACACACCTCACTGTGACACCGACAGTCCCCACACACCTCACTGTGACACCGACACACCCCTCACCCCTCACTGTGACACCGACACTCCCCACACACCTCACTGTGACACCGACACTCCCCTCACCCCTCACTGTGACACCGACACACCCCTCACCCCTCACTGTGACACCGACACACCCCACTCCCCTCACCGTGACACCGACACACCCCCTCACTGTGACACCGACCCACCCCTCACCCCTCACTGTGACACCGACACACCCCTCACTGTGACACCAAGACTCCCCACACACCTCACTGTGACACCGACACTCCCCTCACCCCTCACTGTGACACCGACACACCCCTCACTGTGACACCGAGACTCCCCACACCCCTCACTGTGACACCGAGACTCCCCACACCCCTCACTGTGACACCGATATACCCCACACCCCTCACTGTGACACCGACACACCCCTCACTGTGACACCGACACTCCCCTCACCCCTCACTGTGACACCGACACACCCCACACCCCTCACTGTGACACCGATATACCCCACACCCCTCACTGTGACACCGACACACCCCTCACTGTGACACCGAGACTCCCCACACACCTCACTGTGACACCGAGACTCCCCACACCCCTCACTGTGACACCGACACATCCCTCACCCCTCACCGTGACACCGACATTCCCCTCACCCCTCACTGTGACACCGACACACCCCTCACTGTGACACCAAGACTCCCCACACACCTCACTGTGACACCGACATTCCCCTCACCCCTCACTGTGACACCGACACTCCCCACACTGTGACACCGACACTCCCCACACCCCTCACCGTGACACCGACACACCCCACACACCTCACTGTGACACCGACACTCCCCTCACCCCTCACTGTGACACCGACACTCCCCTCACCCCTCACTGTGACACCGACACACCCCTCACACCTCACTGTGACACCGACACTCCCCCACACACCTCACTGTGACACCGACACTCCCCTCACCCATCACTGTGACACCGACACACCCCTCACCCCTCACTGTGACACCGACACACCCCTCACTGTGACACCGACCCACCCCTCACCCCTCACTGTGACACCGACACACCCCTCACTGTGACACCAAGACTCCCCACACACCTCACTGTGACACCGACACTCCCCTCACCCCTCACTGTGACACCGACACACCCCTCACTGTGACACCGAGACTCCCCACACACCTCACTGTGACACCGAGACTCCCCACACCCCTCACTGTGACACCGACACATCCCTCACCCCTCACTGTAACACTGACACATCCCACACCCCTCACCGTGACACCGACACTCCCCACACCCCTCACTGTGACACCGACACTCCCCTCACCCCTCACTGTAACACTGACACATCCCACACCCCTCACCGTGACACCGACACTCCCCACACCCCTCACTGTGACACCGACACACCCCTCACCCCTCACAGTGACACCGACACACCCCTCACTGTGACACCGACACACCCCTCACCCCTCACTGTGACACCGACACTCCCCACACCCCTCACTGTGACACCGACACACCCCACACCCCTCACTATGACACCGACCCACCCCTCACCCCTCACCGTGACACCGACACTCCCCACACCCCTCACCGTGACACCGACCCACCTCTCACCCCTCACTGTGACACCGACACACCCCACACACCACACCGTGACACCGACACTCCCCACACCCCTCACTGTGACACCGACCCACCCCTCACTGTGACACCGACACTCCCCACACCCCTCACAGTGACACCGACACTCCCCACACACCTCACTGTGACACTGACACTCCCCTCTCCCCTCACTGTGACACCGACACTCCCCACACCACTCACCGTGACACCGACACTCCCCACACCCCTCACCGTGCACCGACACTCCCCACACCCCTCACCGTGACACCGACACACCCCTCACTGTGACACCGACACTCCCCACACGCCTCACTGTGACACCGACACTCCCCTCACCCCTCACTGTGACACCGACACTCCCCACACCCCTCACTGTGACACCGACACTCCCCTGACCCCTCACTGTGACACCGACACTCCCCACACCCCACACTGTGACACCGACACTCCCCACACGCCTCACTGTGACACCGACACTCCCCTCACCCCTCACTGTGACACCGACACTCCCCACACGCCTCACTGTGACACCGACACTCCCCTGACCCCTCACTGTGACACCGACACTCCCCACACCCCTCACTGTGACACCGACACTCCCCTGACCCCTCACTGTGACACCGACACTCCCCACACCCCTCACTGTGACACCGACACTCCCCACACGCCTCACTGTGACACCGACACTCCCCTCACCCCTCACTGTGACACCGACACTCCCCACACCCCTCACTGTGACACCGACACTCCCCTGACCCCTCACTGTGACCACCGACGAGACTCCCCTCACCCCTCACTGTGACACAGACACAACCCTCACCCCTCACTGTGACACCGACACACCCCACACACTCACTGTGACACCGACACTCCCCTCACCCCTCACTGTGACAGTGACACACCCCACACCCCTCACCGTGACTCCGACACACCCCTCACCCCTCACCGTGACACCGACACACCCCTCACTGTAACACCGACACTCCCCTCACCCCTCACTGTAACACCGACACTCCCCTCACCCCTCACTGTGACACCGACACTCCCCACACCCCTCACTGTGACACCGACACTCCCCCACACCCCTCACTGTGACACCGACATTCCCGACACCCCTCACCGTGACACCGAGACTCCCCACACCCCTCACTGTGACACCGACACTCCCCACACCCCTCACTGTGACACCGACATTCCCGACACCCCTCACCGTGACACCGAGACTCCCCTCACTGTGACACCGACACACCCCTCACCGTGACACCGACACACCCCTCACTGTGACACCGACATTCCCGACACCCCTCACCGTGACATCGAGACTCCCCTCACCGTGACACCGACACACCCCTCACTGTGACACCGACATTCCCCTCACCCCTCACTCTGACACCGACATTCCCCTCACCCTTCACTGTGACACCAACCCACCCCTCACCCCTCACTGTGACACCGACACACCCCTCACTGTAACACCGACACTCCCCTCACCCCTCACTGTAACACCGACACTCCCCTCACCCCTCACTGTGACACCAACCCACCCCTCACCCCTCACTGTTACACCGACACACCCCTCACTGTGACACCGACACTCCCCTCACCCCTCACTGTGACACCGACCCACCCCTCACTGTGACACCGACACTCCCCTCACCCCTCACTGTGACACCGACCCACCCCTCACTGTGACACCGACCCACCCCTCACTGTGACACCGACACTCCCCTCACCCCTCACTGTGACACCGACACACCACTCACCCCTCACTGTGACACCGACACACCCCTCACTGTGACACCGACACACCCCTGGCCCCTCACCGTGACATCGACACTCCCTTCACCCCTCACTGTCACACCGACACACCCCTGACTCCTTACTGTGACACTGACACTCCACACTCCCCTCACCGTGACACCGACACTCCCCTCACCCATCACCGTGACACCCACACACACCACACACCTCACTGTGACAGCAACACTCCCCACACCCCTCACTGTGACACTGATAGACCCCTCGCCTCTCACCGTGACACCGACATTCCCCTCACCCCTCACTGTGACACCGACACACCCCTCACCCCTCACCGTGACATCGACATTCCCCTCACCCCTCACTGTGACACCGACACACCCCTCACTGTGACACCAACACTCCCCTCACCCCTCACTGTGACACCGACACACCCCTCACCCCTCACTGTGACACCGACACACCCCACACCCCTCACTGTGACAATGACACAACCCTCACCCCTCACCGTGACACCGACATTCCCCTCACCCCTCACTGTGACACCGACACACCCCTCACTGTGACACCAACACTCCCCTCACCCCTCACTGTGACACCGACACACCCCTCACCCCTCACCGTGACACCGACATTCCCCTCACCCCTCACTGTGACACCGACACACCCCTCACTGTGACACCAACACTCCCCTCACCCCTCACTGTGACACCGACACACCCCTCACCCCTCACTGTGACACCGACACACCCCACACCCCTCACTGTGACAATGACACACCCCTCACTGTGACACTGACACACCCCACACCCCTCACTGTGACACCGATAGACCCCTCGCCTCTCACTGTGACACCGACACTCCCCTCACCCCTCACTGTGACACCGACACAACCCACACCCCTCACTGTGACACCGACACACCCCTCACCCCTCACCGTGACACCGACACACCCCTCACTGTAACACCGACACTCCCCTCACCCCTCACTGTAACACCGACACTCCCCTCACCCCTCACTGTGACACCGACACACCCCTCACTGTGACATTGACACACCCCTCACCCCTCACCGTGACACTGACACACCCCACACCCCTCACTGGGACACCGACACTCTCCTCACCGTGACACTGACACTCCCCACACACTCACTGTGACACCGACACTCCCCTCACCCCTCACTGTGACAGTGACACACCCCACACCCCTCACCGTGACTCCGACACACCCCTCACCCCTCACCGTGACACCGACACACCCCTCACTGTAACACCGACACTCCCCTCACCCCTCACTGTAACACCGACACTCCCCTCACCCCTCACTGTGACACCGACACACCCCTCACTGTGACATTGACACACCCCTCACCCCTCACTGTGACATTGACACACCCCTCACCCCTCACCGTGACACCGACACACCCCACACCCCTCACTGTGACATTGACACACCCCTCACCCCTCACTGTGACACCGACACACCCCACACCCCTCACCGTGACACCGACACACCCCACACCCCTCACTGTGACACTGACACTCCACACACCCCTCACTGTGACACCGATACACCCCACTCCCCTCACTGTGACACCGACACTCCCCACTCCCCTCACTGTGACATTGACACTCCCCACACCCCTCGCTGTGACACCGACACACCCCACATCCCTCACCGTGACACCGACATTCCCCACACCCCTCACTGTGACACCGACACTCCCCTCACCCCTCACCGTGACACCGACACACCCCAAACCCCTCACCGTGACACCGACATTCCCCTCACCCCTCACTGTGACACCGATAAACCCCTCACCCCTCACTGTGACACCGACACACCCCTCACCGTGACACCGACACTCCCCTCACCCCTCGCTGTGACACAGACACACCCCACACCCCTCACCGTGACACCGACATTCCCCTCACCCCTCGCTGTGACACCGACACACCCCACATCCCTCACCGTGACACCGACATTCCCCTCACCCCTCACCGTGACACCGACACGCCCCTCACCCCTCACCGTGACACCGACATTCCCCTCACCCCTCACTGTGACACCGATAGACCCCACCCCCCTCACTGTGACACCGACACACCCCTCACCCCTCACTGTGACACCGATAAACCCCACACCCCTCACTGTGACACCTACACACCCCTCACCGTGACACCGACACTCCCCTCACCCCTCACTGTCACCGACACTCCCCTCACCCTTCACCGTGACACCGACACGCCCCTCACCGTAACACCGACACTCCCCTCACACCTCAACGTGACAACAACACACCCCTCACCCCACACCGTGACACCGACACTCCCCTCACCCCTCACTGTGACACCGACACACCCCTCACCCCTCACCGTGACACCGACACTCCCCTCACCCCTCACTGTCATCGACACACCCCTTACCCCACACTGTGACACCGACACACCCCTTACCCCACACTGTGACACCGACACACCCCTCACCCCTCACTGTGACACCGACACACCCCTCACCCCTCACCGTGACACCGACACTCCCCTCACCCCTCACTGTCATCGACACACCCCTTACCCCACACTGTGACACCGACACACCCCTCACCCCTCACTGTGACACCGACACACCCCTCACCCCTCACCGTGACACCGACACGCCCCTCACCCCTCACTGTGACACCGACACAACCCACACCCCTCACTGTGACACCGACACACCCCTCACCCCTCACTGTGACAGCGACAGTCCCCACACCCCTCACTGTGACACCGACCCACCCCTCACTGTGACTCTGACAGACCCCTCACCCCTCACTGTGACACCGACACACCCCTTACCCCTCACTGTGACACCGACACACCCCTCACTGTGACACCGACACACCCCTCACTGTGACACCGACACACCCCTCACTGTGACACCGACACACCCCACAGCCCTCACTGTGACACCGACACACCCCACACCCCTCACTGTGACACCGACACACCCCACAGCCCTCACCGTGACACCGACACACCCCTCACCCCTCACTGTGACACCGACACACCCCACACCCCTCACTGTGACACCGATACACCCCACTCCCCTCACTGTGACACCGACACACCCCACAGCCCTCACTGTGACACCGACACACCCCACAACCCTCACTGTGACACCGACACATCCCTCACCCCTCACTGTGACACCGACACACCCCACAGCCCTCACAGTGACACCGACACACCCCACACCCCTCACTGTGACACCGATACACCCCACTCCCCTCACTGTGACACCGACACACCCCACAGCCCTCACTGTGACACCGATACACCCCACTCCCCTCACTGTGACACCGACACACCCCACAGCCCTCACTGTGACACCGACACACCCCACAACCCTCACTGTGACACCGACACATCCCTCACCCCTCACTGTGACACCGACACACCCCACAGCCCTCACTGTGACACCGACACACCCCACAACCCTCACTGTGACACCGACACACCCCTCACCCCTCACTGTAACACCGACACACCCCTCACCCCTCACTGTGACACCGACACACCCCTCACCCCTCACTGTGACACCGACACACCCCACTCCCCTCACTGTGACACCGACACACCCCACACCCCTCGCTGTGACACCGACACACCCATCACCCCTCACTGTGACAGTGCAACACCCCTCACCACTCACTGTGACACCGACACACCCCTCACCCCTCACTGTGACACCGACACTCCCCTCACCCCTCACTGACACTCCCCTCACCCCTCACTGTGTCACCGACACTCCCCTCACTGTGACACCGACACACCCCACACCCCTCACTGACACTCCCCTCACCCCTCACTGTGACACCGACACAACCATCACAGAGACACCGACACACCCCACACCCCTCACCGTGACACTGACACTCCCCACACCCCTCACTGTGACACCGACACTCCCCAAACCCCTCACTGTGACACCGACACACCCCTCACCCCTCACTGTGACACCGACACACCCCTCACCCCTCACTGTGACACCGACACTCCCCTCACCCCTCACTGTGACACCGACACACCCCTCTCCCCTCACTGTGACAGCAACACTCCCCACACCCCTCACCGTGACACTGACAGTCCCCACACCCCTCACCGTGACACCGACAGTCCCCACACCCCTCACCGTGACACCGACACTCCCCTCACCGTGACACCGACAGTCCCCACACCCCTCCCCGTGACACTGACACTCCCCTCACTGTGACACCGACACTCCCCTCACTGTGACACCGACAGTCCCATCACCGTGACACCGACACTCCCCACACCCCTCCCCGTGACACTGACACACACCTCACTGTGACACCGACAGTCCCCTCACTGTGACATTGACACTCCCCACACCCCTCACCCCTCACTGTGACATTGACACACCCCTCACCCCTCACCGTGACACCGACACACCACACACCCCTCACTGTGACATTGACACACCCCTCACCCCTCACTGTGACACCGACACACCCCTCACCCCTCACCGTGACACCGACACACCCCACACCCCTCACTGTGACACCGACACACCCCACACCCCTCACCGTGACACCGACACACCCCTCACCCCTCACTGTGACACCGACACTCCACACACCCCTCACTGTGACACCGACACTCCACACACCCCTCACTGTGACACCGATACACCCCACTCCCCTCACTGTGACACCGACACTCCCCACTCCCCTCACTGTGACATTGACACTCCCCACACCCCTCGCTGTGACACCGACACACCCCACATCCCTCACCGTGACACCGACATTCCCCTCACCCCTCACCGTGACACCGACACTCCCCTCACCCCTCACCGTGACACCGACACACCCCAAACCCCTCACCGTGACACCGACATTCCCCTCACCCCGCACTGTGACACCGATAAACCCCTCACCCCCCTCACTGTGACACCGACACACCCCTCACCGTGACTCCGACACTCCCCTCACCCCTCACTGTCACCGACACTCCCCTCACCCTTCACCGTGACACCGACACGCCCCTCACCGTTACACCGACACTCCCCTCACCCCTCACCGTGACAACAACACACCCCTCACCCCTCACTGTGACACCGACACAACCCACACCCCTCACTGTGACACCGACACACCCCTCACTGTGACTCTGACAGACCCCTCACCCCTCACTGTGACACCGACACACCCCTCACCGTGACACCGACACGCCCCTCACCCCTCACTGTGACACCGACACAACCCACACCCCTCACTGTGACACCGACACACCCCTCACCCATCACTGTAACACCGACACTCCCCTGACCCCTCACTGTGACACCGACACACCCCTCACCCCTCACTGTCATCGACACACCCCTCACCCCTCACTGTGACACCGACCCACCCCTCACTGTGACTCTGAAAGACCCCTCACCCCTCACTGTGACACCGACACACCCCACAGCCCTCACTGTGACACCGACACTCCCCTCACCCCTCACTGTGACACCGACACTCCCCACACCCCTCACTGTGACACCGACCCACCCCTCACTGTGACTCTGACAGACCCCTCACCCCTCACTGTGACACCGACACACCCCACAGCCCTCACTGTGACACCGACACTCCCCACACCCCTCACTGTGACACCGACCCACCCCTCACTGTGACTCTGACAGACCCCTCACCCCTCACTGTGACACCGACACACCCCACAGCCCTCACTGTGACACCGACACTCCCCTCACCCCTCACTGTGACACCGACACACCCCTCACTGTGACACCGACACTCCCCTCACCCCTCACTGTAACACCGACACACCCCACTCCCCTCACTGTGACACCGACACTCCCCACTCCCCTCACTGTGACATTGACACTCCCCACACCCCTCACTGTGACACCGACACACCCCACAACCCTCACTGTGACACCGACACACCCCTCACCCCTCACTGTAACACCGACACACCCCACTCCCCTCACTGTGACACCGACACTCCCCACTCCCCTCACTGTGACATTGACACTCCCCACACCCCTCACTGTGACACCGACACACCCCTCACCCCTCACCGTGACACCGACACACCCCTCACCCCTCACTGTAACACCGACACACCCCACTCCCCTCACTGTGACACCGACACTCCCCACTCCCCTCACTGTGACATTGACACACCCCACTCCCCTCACTGTGACACCGACACTCCCCACTCCCCTCACTGTGACATTGACACTCCCCACACCCCTCGCTGTGACACCGACACACCCATCACCCCTCACTGTGACAGTGCAACACCCCTCACCCCCCACTGTGACACCGACACTCCCCACACCACTCACCGTGACACCGACACTCCCCACACCACTCACTGTGACAGTGCAACACCCCTCACCCCTCACTCCGACACACCGAGTCACCCCTCACTCCGACACTCCGAGTCACCCCTCACTCCGACACACCGAGTCACCCCTCACTCCGACACACCGAGTCACCCCTCACTCCGACACACCGAGTCACCCCTCACTCCGACACTCCGAGTCACCCCTCACTCCGACACACCGAGTCACCCCTCACTCCGACACTCCGAGTCACCCCTCACTCCGACACTCCGAGTCACCCCTCACTCCGACACACCGAGTCACCCCTCACTCCGACACACCGAGTCACCCCTCACTCTGACACACCGAGTCACCCCTCACTCTGACACTCCGAGTCACCTCTCACTCCGACACACCGAGTCACCCCTCACTCTGAAACTCCCAGTCACCCCTCACTCTGACACACCGAGTCACCCCTCACTCCGACACTCCGAGTCACCCCTCACTCCGACACTCCCAGTCACCCCTCACTCCGACACTCCGAGTCACCCCTCACTCCGACACACCGAGTCACCCCTCACTCTGACACTCCCAGTCACCCCTCACTCCGACACTCCGAGTCACCCCTCACTCCGACACACCGAGTCACCCCTCACTCCGACACACCGAGTCACCCCTCACTCCGACACACCGAGTCACCCCTCACTCCGACACACCGAGTCACCCCTCACTCCGACACTCCGAGTCACCCCTCACTCCGACACACCGAGTCACCCCTCACTCCGACACTCCGAGTCACCCCTCACTCCGACACACCGAGTCACCCCTCACTCTGACACACCGAGTCACCCCTCACTCCGACACTCCGAGTCACCCCTCACTCCGACACACCGAGTCACCCCTCACCCCGACACTCCCAGTCACCCCTCACTCCGACACACCCAGTCACCCCTCACTCTGACACTCCCAGTCACCCCTCACTCCGACACTCCGAGTCACCCCTCACTCCGACACACCGAGTCACCCCTCACTCCGACACTCCCAGTCACCCCTCACCCCGACACTCCCAGTCACCCCTCACTCTGACACTCCCAGTCACCCCTCACTCCGACACTCCGAGTCACCCCTCACTCCGACACACCGAGTCACCCCTCACTCCGACACTCCGAGTCACCCCTCACTCCGACACTCCGAGTCACCCCTCACTCCGACACACCGAGTCACCCCTCACTCCGACACACCGAGTCACCCCTCACTCCGACACACCGAGTCACCCCTCACTCCGACACACCGAGTCACCCCTCACTCCGACACACCGAGTCACCCCTCACTCTGACACTCCGAGTCACACCTCACTCTGACACACCGAGTCACCCCTCACTCCGACACTCCGAGTCACCCCTCACTCCGACACACCGAGTCACCCCTCACTCTGACACACCGAGTCACCCCTCACTCCGACACTCCGAGTCACCCCTCACTCCGACACACCGAGTCACCCCTCACTCCGACACTCCGAGTCACCCCTCACTCCGACACACCGAGTCACCCCTCACCCCGACACTCCCAGTCACCCCTCACTCTGACACACCGAGTCACCCCTCACTCCGACACTCCGAGTCACCCCTCACTCCGACACACCGAGTCACCCCTCACCCCGACACTCCCAGTCACCCCTCACTCTGACACTCCCAGTCACCCCTCACTCCGACACTCCGAGTCACCCCTCACTCCGACACACCGAGTCACCCCTCACTCCGACACTCCGAGTCACCCCTCACTCTGACACTCCCAGTCACCCCTCACTCCGACACTCCCAGTCACCCCTCACTCCGACACACCGAGTCACCCCTCACTCCGACACTCCGAGTCACCCTTCACTCCGACACACCGAGTCACCCCTCACTCTGACACTCCGAGTCACCCCTCACTCTGACACACCGAGTCACCCCTCACTCTGACACACCGTCTCCCCTCACTCCGACACTCCGAGTCACCCCTCACTCCGACACACCGAGTCACCCCTCACTCTGACACACCGTCTCCCCTCACTCCGACACTCCGAGTCACCCCTCACTCCGACACTCCGAGTCACCCCTCACTCTGACACACCGAGTCACCCCTCACTCTGACACTCCCAGTCACCCCTCACTCCGACACACCGAGTCACCCCTCACTCCGACACACCGAGTCACCCCTCACTCCGACACACCCAGTCACCCCTCACTCCGACACACCGAGTCACCCCTCACTCCGACACTCCGAGTCACCCCTCACTCCGACACTCCGAGTAACCCCTCACTCTGACACTCCGAGTCACCCCTCACTCTGACACTCCGAGTCACCCCTCACTCTGACACTCCGAGTCACCCCTCACTCCGACACACCGAGTCACCCCTCACTCCGACACTCCGAGTCACCCTCACTCCGACACACCGAGTCACCCCTCACTCTGACACACCGAGTCACCCCTCACTCCGACACACCGAGTCACCCCTCACTCTGACACTCCGAGTCACCTCTCACTCCGACACACCGAGTCACCCCTCACTCTGACACTCCCAGTCACCCCTCACTCCGACACACCGAGTCACCCCTCACTCTGACACACCCAGTCACCCCTCACTCTGACACACCGAGTCACCCCTCACTCCGACACTCCCAGTCACCCCTCACTCTGACACTCCCAGTCACCCCTCACTCCGACACACCCAGTCACCCCTCACTCCGACACTCCGAGTCACCCCTCACTCTGACACACCGAGTCACCCCTCACTCCGACACACCGAGTCACCCCTCACTCTGACACTCCGAGTCACCCCTCACTCTGACACACCGAGTCACCCCTCACTCCGACACACCGAGTCACCCCTCACTCCGACACACCGAGTCACCCCTCACTCTGACACACCGAGTCACCCCTCACTCCGACACACCGAGTCACCCCTCACTCTGACACTCCGAGTCACCCCTCACTCTGACACACCGAGTCACCCCTCACTCCGACACACCGAGTCACCCCTCACTCCGACACACCGAGTCACCCCTCACTCTGACACTCCCAGTCACCCCTCACTCCGACACACCGAGTCACCCCTCACTCTGACACTCCCAGTCACCCCTCACTCCGACACTCCGAGTCACCCCTCACTCCGACACACCGAGTCACCCCTCACTCCGACACACCGAGTCACCCCTCACTCCGACACACCGAGTCACCCCTCACTCCGACACACCGAGTCACCCCTCACTCCGACACACCGAGTCACCCCTCACTCCGACACACCGAGTCACCCCTCACTCCGACACACCGAGTCACCCCTCACTCCGACACTCCCAGTCACCCCTCACTCCGACACACCGAGTCACCCCTCACTCCGACACTCCGAGTCACCCCTCACTCCGACACACCGAGTCACCCCTCACTCCGACACTCCGAGTCACCCCTCACTCCGACACACCGAGTCACCCCTCACTCCGACACACCGAGTCACCCCTCACTCCGACACACCGAGTCACCCCTCACTCCGACACTCCGAGTCACCCCTCACTCCGACACACCGAGTCACCCCTCACTCTGACACTCCGAGTCACCCCTCACTCCGACACACCGAGTCACCCCTCACTCCGACACTCCGAGTCACCCCTCACTCTGACACTCCGAGTCACCCCTCACTCTGACACTCCGAGTCACCCCTCACTCTGACACTCCGAGTCACCCCTCACTCCGACACACCGAGTCACCCCTCACTCCGACACACCGAGTCACCCCTCACTCCGTCACACCGAGTCACCCCTCACTCTGACACACCGAGTCACCCCTCACTCCGACACTCCGAGTCACCCCTCACTCCGACACTCCGAGTCACCCCTCACTCCGACACTCCGAGTCACCCCTCACTCTGACACTCCGAGTCACCCCTCACTCTGACACACCGAGTCACCCCTCACTCCGACACACCGAGTCACCCCTCACTCCGACATTCCGAGTCACCCCTCACTCTGACACTCCGAGTCACCCCTCACTCCGTCACACCGAGTCACCCCTCACTCCGACACACCCAGTCACCCCTCGCTCTGACACTCCGAGTCACCCCTCGCTCTGACACACCGAGTCACCCCTCACTCCGACACACCCAGTCACCCCTCACTCCGACACTCCGAGTCACCCCTCACTCCGACACACCCAGTCACCCCTCACTCCGACACTCCGAGTCACCCCTCACTCCGACACACCGAGTCACCCCTCGCTCTGACACTCCGAGTCACCCCTCGCTCTGACACACCGAGTCACCCCTCACTCCGACACTCCGAGTCACCCCTCACTCCGACACACCCAGTCACCCCTCACTCCGACACACCCAGTCACCCCTCACTCCGACACTCCGAGTCACCCCTCACTCCGACACTCCGAGTCACCCCTCACTCCGACACACCGAGTCACCCCTCACTCCGACACACCGAGTCACCCCTCACTCCGACACACCGAGTCACCCCTCACTCCTAACTATGACACTGACACTCCCCACTCCCCTCACTGTGACACCGACACTCCCCTCACCCCTCACTGTGACACTGACACTCCCCACACCCCTCACTGTGACACCGACACACCCCTCACCCCTCACTGTGACACCGACACTCCCCTCACCCCTCACTGTGACACCGACACACCCCTCTCCCCTCACTGTGACACCGACACTCCCCACACCCCTCACTGTAACGACACACCCCTCACCGTGACACCGACAGTCCCCACACCCCTCACTGTAACGACACACCCCTCACCGTGACACCGACAGTCCCCACACCCCTCACTGTGACACTGACACTCCCCACACCCCTCACTGTGACACCGACACACCCCTCACCCCTCACTGTGACACCGACACTCCCCTCACCCCTCACTGTGACACCGACACACCCCTCTCCCCTCACTGTGACACCGACACTCCCCACACCCCTCACTGTAACGACACACCCCTCACCGTGACACCGACAGTCCCCACACCCCTCACTGTGACACCGACACTCCCCTCACCCCTCACTGTGACACCGACACACCCCTCTCCCCTCACTGTGACACCGACACTCCCCACACCCCTCACTGTAACGACACACCCCTCACCGTGACACCGACACTCCCCTCACCCCTCACTGTGACACCGACACACCCCTCTCCCCTCACTGTGACACCGACACTCCCCACACCCCTCACTGTAACGACACACCCCTCACCGTGACACCGACAGTCCCCACACCCCTCACTGTGACACTGACACTCCCCACACCCCTCACTGTGACACCGACACACCCCTCACCCCTCACTGTGACACCGACACTCCCCTCACCCCTCACTGTGACACCGACACTCCCCTGACCCCTCACTGTGACACCGACACTCCCCACACCCCTCACTGTGACACCGACACACCCCTCTCCCCTCACTGTGACACCGACACTCCCCACACCCCTCACTGTAACGACACACCCCTCACCGTGACACCGACAGTCCCCACACCCCTCACTGTGACACCGACACTCCCCTGACCCCTCACTGTAACGACACACCCCTCACCGTGACACCGACAGTCCCCACACCCCTCACCGTGACACCGACACTCCCCTCACCGTGACACCGACACTCCCCTCACCGTGACACCGACAGTCCCCACACCCCTCACCGTGACACCGACACTCCCCTCACCGTGACACCGACAGTCCCCACACCCCTCACCGTGACACCGACACTCCCCACACCCCTCCCCGTGACACTGACACACACCCCTCACTGTGACACCGACAGTCCCATCACCGTGACACCGACACTCCCCACTCCCCTCACTGTGACATTGACACACCCCTCACCCCTCACCGTGACACCGACACACCCCACACCCCTCACCGTGACACCAACACTCCCCTCACCCCTCACTGTGACATTGACACACCCCTCACCCCTCACCGTGACACCGACACACCCCACACCCCTCACTGTGACATTGACACACCCCACTCCCCTCCGTGACACCGACACACCCCTCACCGTGACACCGACACTCCCCACTCCCCTCACTGTGACACCGACACTCCCCACACCCCTCACTGTGACACCGACACTCCCTACACCCCTCACCCCTCACTGTGACATTGACACACCCCCTCACCCCTCACCGTGACACCGACACACCCCTCACCCCTCACTGTGACATTGACACACCCCTCACCCCTCACCGTGACACCGACACACCCCACACCCCTCACTGTGACACCGACACACCCCTCACCCCTCACTGTGACACCGACACTCCCCACACCCCTCACTGTGACACCGACACACCCCTCACCCCTCACCGTGACACCGACACACCCCACACCCCTCACCGTGACACCAACACTCCCCTCACCCCTCACTGTGACATTGACACACCCCTCACCCCTCACCGTGACACCGACACACCCCACACCCCTCACTGTGTCATTGACACACCCCACTCCCCTCCGTGACACCGACACACCCCTCACCGTGACACCGACACTCCCCACTCCCCTCACTGTGACACCGACACTCCCCACACCCCTCACTGTGACACCGACACTCCCTACACCCCTCACCCCTCACTGTGACATTGACACACCCCTCACCCCTCACCGTGACACCGACACACCCCTCACCCCTCACTGTGACATTGACACACCCCTCACCCCTCACCGTGACACCGACACACCCCACACCCCTCACTGTGACATTGACACACCCCTCACCCCTCACCGTGACACCGACACTCCCCTTACCCCTCACTGTGACACCGACACTCCCCACTCCCCTCACTGTGACACCGACACACCCCTCACCCCTCACCCCTCACTGTGACATTGACACACCCCTCACCCCTCACCGTGACACCGACACACCCCTCACCCCTCACCCCTCACTGTGACATTGACACACCCCTCACCCCTCACTGTGACACCGACACACCCCTCACCCCTCACCGTGACACCGACACACCCCACACCTCTCACTGTGACATTGACACACCCCTCACCCCTCACCGTGACACCGACACTCCCCTTACCCCTCACTGTGACACCGACACTCCCCACTCCCCTCACTGTGACATTGACACTCCCCACACCCCACACCGTGACACCAACACACCCCACACCCCTCACTGTGACATTGACACACCCCTCACCCCTCACCGTGACACCGACACACCCCACACCCCTCACTGTGACATTGACACACCCCTCACCCCTCACTGTGACACCGACACACCCCACACCCCTCACCGTGACACCGACACACCCCACACCCCTCACTGTGACACCGACACTCCACACACCCCTCACTGTGACACCGATACACCCCACTCCCCTCACTGTGACACCGACACTCCCCACTCCCCTCACTGTGACATTGACACTCCCCACACCCCTCGCTGTGACACCGACACACCCCACATCCCTCACCGTGACACCGACATTCCCCTCACCCCTCACCGTGACACCGACACTCCCCTCACCCCTCACCGTGACACCGACACACCCCAAACCCCTCACCGTGACACCGACATTCCCCTCACCCCTCACTGTGACACCGATAAACCCCTCACCCCTCACTGTGACACCGACACACCCCTCACCGTGACACCGACACTCCCCTCACCCCTCACTGTCACCGACACTCCCCACACCCCTCACTGTGACACCGACACACCCCTCACTGTGACACCGACACACCCCAAACCCCTCACCGTGACACCGACATTCCCCTCACCCCTCACCGTGACACCGACATTCCCCTCACCCCTCACCGTGACAACAACACACCCCTCACCCCTCACTGTGACACCGACACAACCCACACCCCTCACTGTGACACCGACACACCCCTCACTGTGACACCGACACTCCCCTCACCCCTCACTGTGACACCGACACTCCCCTCACCCCTCACTGTGACACCAACCCACCCCTCACTGTGACACCGACACTCCCCTCACCCCTCACTGTGACTCTGACAGACCCCTCACCCCTCACTGTGACACCGACACACCCCTCACCGTGACACCGACACGCCCCTCACCCCTCACTGTGACACCGACACAACCCACACCCCTCACTGTGACACCGACACACCCCTCACTGTGACACCGACACTCCCCTCACCCCTCACTGTCACCGACACTCCCCTCACCCTTCACCGTGACACCGACACGCCCCTCACCGTTACACCGACACTCCCCTCACCCCTCACCGTGACAACAACACACCCCTCACCCCTCACTGTGACACCGACACAACCCACACCCCTCACTGTGACACCGACACACCCCTCACCCCTCACTGTGACACCGACACAACCCACACCCCTCACTGTGACACCGACACACCCCACACCCCTCACCGTGACATCGACACACCCCTCACCCCTCACTGTGACACCAACCCACCCCTCACTGTGACACCGACACTCCCCTCACCCCTCACTGTGACACCGACACTCCCCTCACCCCTCACTGTGACACCAACCCACCCCTCACTGTGACACCGACACTCCCCTCACCCCTCACTGTGACTCTGACAGACCCCTCACCCCTCACTGTGACACCGACACACCCCTCACCGTGACACCGACACGCCCCTCACCCCTCACTGTGACACCGACACAACCCACACCCCTCACTGTGACACCGACACACCCCTCACTGTGACACCGACACTCCCCTCACCCCTCACTGTCACCGACACTCCCCTCACCCTTCACCGTGACACCGACACGCCCCTCACCGTTACACCGACACTCCCCTCACCCCTCACCGTGACAACAACACACCCCTCACCCCTCACTGTGACACCGACACAACCCACACCCCTCACTGTGACACCGACACACCCCTCACCCCTCACTGTGACACCGACACACCCCACATCCCTCACTGTGACACCGACACACCCCTCACTGTGACACCGACCCACCCCTCACTGTGACTCTGACAGACCCCTCACCCCTCACTGTGACACCGACACACCCCTCACCGTGACACCGACACGCCCCTCACCCCTCACTGTGACACCGACCCACCTCTCACCCCTCACTGTGACACCGACCCACCCCTCACCCCTCACTGTGACACCGACACACCCCACACCCCTCACTGTGACACCGACACAACCCACACCCCTCACTGTGACACCGACACACCCCTCACTGTGACACCGACACTCCCCACACCCCTCACTGTGACACCGACCCACCCCTCACTGTGACTCTGACAGACCCCTCACCCCTCACTGTGACACCGACACACCCCTCACCCCTCACCGTGACACCGACACGCCCCTCACCCCTCACTGTGACACCGACACAACTCACACCCCTCACTGTGACACCGACACACCCCTCTCTGTGACACCGACACTCCCCACACCCCTCACTGTGACACCGACCCACCCCTCACTGTGACTCTGACAGACCCCTCACCCCTCACTGTGACACCGACACACCCCTCACCGTGACACCGACACGCCCCTCACCCCTCACTGTGACACCGACACAACCCCTCACTGTGACACCGACCCACCCCTCACCCCTCACTGTGACACCGACACACCCCTCACTGTGACACCAAGACTCCCCACACACCTCACTGTGACACCGATACACCCCTCACTGTGACACCGACACACCCCTCACTGTGACACCGACACTCCCCACACCCCTCACTGTGACACCGACCCACCCCTCACTGTGACTCTGACAGACCCCTCACCCCTCACTGTGACACCGACACACCCCACAGCCCTCACTGTGACACCGACACTCCCCTCACCCCTCACTGTGACACCGACCCACCCCTCACTGTGACTCTGACAGACCCCTCACCCCTCACTGTGACACCGACACACCCCACACAGTGACACCGACACACCCCTCACTGTGACACCGACACTCCCCACTCCCCTCACTGTGACATTGACACTCCCCACACCCCTCGCTGTGACACCGACACACCCATCACCCCTCACTGTGACAGTGCAACACCCCTCACCCCTCACTGTGACACCGACACTCCCCACACCACTCACTGTGACACCGACACACCCCACAGCCCTCACTGTGACACCGACACACCCCACTCCCCTCACTGTGACACCGACACTCCCCACTCCCCTCACTGTGACATTGACACTCCCCACACCCCTCACTGTGACACCGACACACCCCACTCCCCTCACCGTGACACCGACACTCCCCTCACCCCTCACTGTGACAGTGCAACACCCCTCACCCCTCACTGTGACACCGACACTCCCCACACCACTCACCGTGACACCGACACTCCCCTCACCCCTCACTGTGACACCGACACACCCCACTCCACTCACTGTGACACCGACACTCCCCACACCACTCACTGTGACAGTGCAACACCCCTCACCCCTCACTGTGACACACTGGCTCACACCTCATTCTGACACACTAACATACCTGTCACTGACACACCCCTCTGGCAAACTGACATCCCTCTCTTTCACAACGATACATCCCTATCTCCGACACACCGAGTCACCCCTCACTCCGACACACCGAGTCACCCCTCACTCCGACACTCCGAGTCACCCCTCACTCCGACACACCGAGTCACCCCTCACTCTGACACACCGAGTCACCCCTCACTCCGACACTCCCAGTCACCCCTCACTCCGACACTCCGAGTCACCCCTCACTCCGACACACCGAGTCACCCCTCACTCCGACACTCCGAGTCACCCCTCACTCCGACACACCGAGTCACCCCTCACTCCGACACTCCGAGTAACCCCTCACTCCGAGTCACCCCTCACTCCGACACACCGAGTCACCCCTCGCTCTGAAACTCCCAGTCACCCCTCACTCCGACACTCCGAGTCACCCCTCACTCCGACACACCGAGTCACCCCTCACTCCGACACACCGAGTCACCCCTCACTCCGACACTCCGAGTCACCCCTCACTCCGACACTCCCAGTCACCCCTCACTCTGACACACCGAGTCACCCCTCACTCTGACACACCGAGTCTCCCCTCACTCCGACACACCGAGTCACCCCTCACTCCGACACTCCCAGTCACCCCTCACTCTGACACTCCCAGTCACCCCTCACTCTGACACTCCCAGTCACCCCTCACTCCGACACACCCAGTCACCCCTCACTCCGACACTCCGAGTCACCCCTCACTCCGACATTCCGAGTCACCTCTCACTCCGACACACCGAGTCACCCCTCACTCCGACACACCGAGTCACCCCTCACTCTGACACACCGAGTCACCCCTCACTCCGACACACCGAGTCACCCCTCACTCTGACACTCCGAGTCACCCCTCACCCTGACACTCCAAGTCACCCCTCACCCTGACACACCGAGTCACCCCTCACTCCGACACTCCCAGTCACCCCTCACTCCGACACTCCGAGTCACCCCTCACTCCGACACACCGAGTCACCCCTCACTCCGACACACCGAGTCACCCCTCACTCCGACACTCCGAGTCACCCCTCACTCCGACACACCGAGTCACCCCTCACTCCGACACTCCGAGTAACCCCTCACTCCGACACTCCGAGTCACCCCTCACTCCGACACACCGAGTCACCCCTCACTCCGACACACCGAGTCACCCCTCACTCCGACACTCCGAGTCACCCCTCACTCTGACACACCGAGTCACCCCTCACTCCGACACTCCGAGTCACCCCTCACTCTGACACACCGAGTCACCCCTCACTCTGACACACCGAGTCACCCCTCACTCCGACACACCGAGTCTCCCCTCACTCTGACACACCGAGTCACCCCTCACTCTGACACTCCGAGTCACCCCTCACTCCGACACACCGAGTCACCCCTCACTCCGACACTCCGAGTCACCCCTCACTCTGACACTCCCAGTCACCCCTCACTCCGACACACCGAGTCACCCCTCACTCTGACACTCCCAGTCACCCCTCACTCCGACACTCCGAGTCACCCCTCACTCTGACACACCGAGTCACCCCTCACTCTGACACTCCCAGTCACCCCTCACTCTGACACTCCCAGTCACCCCTCACTCTGACACACCCAGTCACCCCTCACTCTGACACTCCCAGTCACCCCTCACTCTGACACACCGAGTCACCCCTCACTCTGACACACCCAGTCACCCCTCACTCTGACACTCCGAGTCACCCCTCACTCCGACACTCCCAGTCACCCCTCACTCCGACACACCGAGTCACCCCTCACTCCGACACACCGAGTCACCCCTCACTCTGACACTCCCAGTCACCCCTCACTCTGACACACCCAGTCACCCCTCACTCCGACACTCCGAGTCACCCCTCACTCCGACACTCCGAGTCACCTCTCACTCCGACACACCGAGTCACCCCTCACCCCTCACTCCGACACTCCCAGTCACCCCTCACTCCGACACATCGAGTCACCCCTCACTCCGACACTCCGAGTCACCCCTCACTCTGACACACCGAGTCACCCCTCACTCCGACACTCCGAGTCACCCCTCACTCTGACACACCGAGTCACCCCTCACTCTGACACTCCCAGTCACCCCTCACTCCGACACTCCGAGTCACCCCTCACTCCGACACACCGAGTCACCCCTCACTCCGACACACCGAGTCACCCCTCACTCTGACACTCCGAGTCACCCCTCACTCTGACACTCCCAGTCACCCCTCACTCTGACACACCGAGTCACCCCTCACTCCGACACTCCGAGTCACCCCTCACTCTGACACTCCCAGTCACCCCTCACTCTGACACACTGAGTCACCCCTCACTCTGACACTCCGAGTCACCCCTCACTCCGACACTCCGAGTCACCCCTCACTCCGACACACCGAGTCACCCCTCACTCTGACACTCCGAGTCACCCCTCACTCCGACACACCGAGTCACCCCTCACTCTGACACACCGAGTCACCCCTCACTCCGACACACCGAGTCACCCCTCACTCCGACACTCCGAGTCACCCCTCACTCCGACACTCCGAGTCACCCCTCACTCCGACACTCCGAGTCACCCCTCACTCTGACACTCCGAGTCACCCCTCACTCCGACACACCGAGTCACCCCTCACTCCGACACTCCCAGTCACCCCTCACTCTGACACTCCCAGTCACCCCTCACTCTGACACTCCGAGTCACCCCTCACTCCGACACTCCGAGTCACCCCTCACTCCGACACTCCGAGTCACCCCTCACTCTGACACTCCCAGTCACCCCTCACTCTGACACTCCGAGTCACCCCTCACTCTGACACTCCGAGTCACCCCTCACTCTGACACACCGAGTCACCCCTCACTCCGACACACCGAGTCACCCCTCACTCCGACACACCGAGTCACCCCTCACTCCGACACACCGAGTCACCCCTCACTCTGACACTCCGAGTCACCCCTCACTCTGACACTCCGAGTCACCCCTCACTCCGACACTCCGAGTCACACCTCACTCTGACACTCCGAGTCACCCCTCACTCCGACACTCCCAGTCACCCCTCACTCTGACACTCCCAGTCACCCCTCACTCCGACACACCCAGTCACCCCTCACTCCGACACTCCGAGTCACCCCTCACTCCGACATTCCGAGTCACCTCTCACTCCGACACACCGAGTCACCCCTCACTCTGACACACCGAGTCACCCCTCACTCCGACACTCCGAGTCACCCCTCACTCCGACACTCCGAGTCACCCCTCACTCCGACACACCGAGTCACCCCTCACTCTGACACTCCGAGTCACCCCTCACTCCGACACTCCGAGTCACCCCTCACTCCGACACACCGAGTCACCCCTCACTCCGACACTCCGAGTCACCCCTCACTCTGACACTCCGAGTCACCCCTCACTCCGACACTCCGAGTCACACCTCACTCTGACACTCCGAGTCACCCCTCACTCCGACACTCCCAGTCACCCCTCACTCTGACACTCCCAGTCACCCCTCACTCCGACACACCCAGTCACCCCTCACTCCGACACTCCGAGTCACCCCTCACTCCGACACTCCGAGTCACCCCTCACTCCGACACATCGAGTCACCCCTCACTCCGACACTCCGAGTCACCCCTCACTCCGACATTCCGAGTCACCCCTCACTCCGACACACCGAGTCACCCCTCACTCCGACACACCGAGTCACCCCTCACTCCGACACTCCGAGTCACCCCTCACTCTGACACACCGAGTCACCCCTCACTCCGACACTCCGAGTCACCCCTCACTCCGACACACCGAGTCACCCCTCACTCCTACACTCCGAGTCACCCCTCACTCCGACACACCGAGTCACCCCTCACTCCGACACTCCGAGTCACCCCTCACTCCGACACTCCGAGTCACCCCTCACTCCGACACATCGAGTCACCCCTCACTCCGACACTCCGAGTCACCCCTCACTCCGACATTCCGAGTCACCCCTCACTCCGACACACCGAGTCACCCCTCACTCCGACACACCGAGTCACCCCTCACTCCGACACTCCGAGTCACCCCTCACTCTGACACACCGAGTCACCCCTCACTCCGACACACCGAGTCACCCCTCACTCCGACTCACCGAGTCACCCCTCACTCCGACTCACCGAGTCACCCCTCACTCCGACACTCCGAGTCACCCCTCACTCCGACACTCCGAGTCTCCCCTCACTCCGACACACCGAGTCACCCCTCACTCCGACACACCGAGTCTCCCCTCACTCTGACACACCGAGTCTCCCCTCACTCTGACACTCCGAGTCACCCCTCACTCCGACACACCGAGTCACCCCTCACTCCGACACACCGAGTCACCCCTCACTCCGACACTCCGAGTCACCCCTCACTCTGACACTCCCAGTCATCCCTCACTCTGACACACCGAGTCACCCCTCACTCTGACACACCGAGTCACCCCTCACTCCGACACACCGAGTCACCCCTCACTCCGACACTCCGAGTCACCCCTCACTCCGACACACCGAGTCACCCCTCACTCCGACACTCCCAGTCACCCCTCACTCCGACACTCCGAGTCACACCTCACTCCGACACACCGAGTCACCCCTCACTCCGACACACCGAGTCACCCCTCACTCTGACACTCCGAGTCACCCCTCACTCCGACACTCCGAGTCACCCCTCACTCCGACACACCGAGTCACCCCTCACTCCGACACTCCGAGTAACCCCTCACTCCGACACTCCCAGTCACCCCTCACTCTGACACCACGAGTCACCCCTCACTCTGACACTCCGAGTCACCCCTCACTCCGACACACCGAGTCACCCCTCACTCCGACACACCGAGTCACCCTCACTCTGACACACCGAGTCACCCCTCACTCTGACACTCCGAGTCACCCCTCACTCCGACACACCGAGTCACCCCTCACTCCGACACTCCGAGTCACCCCTCACTCTGACACACCGAGTCACCCCTCACTCCGACACACCGAGTCACCCCTCACTCTGACACTCCCAGTCACCCCTCACTCCGACACTCCGAGTCACCCCTCACTCTGACACTCCGAGTCACCCCTCACTCTGACACTCCCAGTCACCCCTCACTCTGACACTCCCAGTCACCCCTCACTCTGACACTCCGAGTCACCCCTCACTCTGACACTCCCAGTCACCCCTCACTCTGACACTCCGAGTCACCCCTCACTCCGACACTCCGAGTCACCCCTCACTCTGACACTCCGAGTCACCCTCACTCTGACACTCCCAGTCACCCCTCACTCTGACACACCGAGTCACACCTCACTCCTGACACTCCCAGTCACCCCTCACTCTGACACACCGAGTCACCCCTCACTCCGACACTCCGAGTCACCCCTCACTCTGACACTCCCAGGTCACCCCTCACTCTGACACACCGAGTCACCCCTCACTCCGACACTCCGAGTCACCCCCTCACTCCGACACTCCGAGTCACACCTCACTCTGACACTCCGAGTCACCCCTCACTCCGACACTCCCAGTCACCCCTCACTCTGACACTCCCAGTCACCCCTCACTCCGACACACCCAGTCACCCCTCACTCCGACACTCCGAGTCACCCCTCACTCCGACATTCCGAGTCACCTCTCACTCCGACACACCGAGTCACCCCTCACTCCGACACACCGAGTCACCCCCTCACTCTGACACTCCGTCACCCCTCACTCCGACACTCCGAGTCACCCCTCACTCCGACACACCGAGTCACCCCTCACTCCGACACACCGAGTCACCCCTCACTCCGACACTCCGAGTCACCCCTCACCTCCGACACACCGAGTCACCCCCTCACTCCGACACTCCGAGTCACCCCTCACTCCGACACATCGAGTCACCCCTCACTCCGACACTCCGAGTCACCCCTCACTCCGACATTCCGAGTCACCCCTCACTCCGACACACCGAGTCACCCCTCACTCCGACACACCGAGTCACCCCTCACTCCGACACTCCGAGTCACCCCTCACTCTGACACACCGAGTCACCCCTCACTCCGACACTCCGAGTCACCCCTCACTCCGACACACCGAGTCACCCCTCACTCCGACACTCCGAGTCTCCCCTCACTCCGACACACCGAGTCACCCCTCACTCCGACACACCGAGTCTCCCCTCACTCTGACACACCGAGTCTCCCCTCACTCTGACACTCCGAGTCACCCCTCACTCCGACACACCGAGTCACCCCTCACTCCGACACTCCCAGTCACCCCTCGCTCTGAAACTCCCAGTCACCCCTCACTCTGACACACCGAGTCACACCTCACTCCGACACACCGAGTCTCCCCTCACTCCGACACACCGAGTCACCCCTCACTCTGACACTCCGAGGCACCCCTCACTCTGACACACCGAGTCACCCCTCACTCCGACACACCGAGTCACCCCTCACTCTGACACTCCGACACACCGAGTCACCCCTCACTCTGACACACCGAGTCACCCCTCACTCTGACACACCGAGTCACCCCTCACTCCGACACACCGAGTCACCCCTCACTCTGACACTCCCAGTCACCCCTCACTCCGACACTCCCAGTCACCCCTCACTCTGACACTCCGAGTCACCCCTCACTCTGACACTCCCAGTCACCCCTCACTCTGACACTCCCAGTCACCCCTCACTCTGACACTCCGAGTCACCCCTCACTCTGACACTCCCAGTCACCCCTCACTCTGACACTCCGAGTCACCCCTCACTCTGACACTCCCAGTCACCCCTCACTCTGACACTCCGAGTCACCCCTCACTCTGACACTCCCAGTCACCCCTCACTCTGACACTCCGAGTCACCCCTCACTCTGACACTCCCAGTCACCCCTCACTCTGACACTCCGAGTCACCCCTCACTCTGACACTCCCAGTCACCCCTCACTCTGACACTCCCAGTCACCCCTCACTCTGACACTCCGAGTCACCCCTCACTCCGACACTCCGAGTCACCCCTCACTCCGACAGTGTCACAGCCCACCCCCACCCCCCCCACTTTATCACCGTCACATTCCTAGTGTTTTGCTGATAACAGCGGCGGGTGTTTCCTGGCGATGGACCTCCACTAACTGGCTGCCTGAGCTCTCGTTACAACTGCGATAGCGAACATTATTCTGCCTTTGCGACACCCCGCCCGTGGTTTCCCCTTTCGCTATCTCTGTGTGACTCTGGGCCGCGGACTCCCGAGCGGAGCGGGTGCTGTCCTCCGACCCCCTCGCCGACTCTTCCCCTCCCGGCTTGCTTGTCCGCAGGCTCCTCGGATTTCCCCCGTTATGGGTTCCGATTTGACTGAGGTGACCCCCCTTGCCCCTCATTTCGCTCAGAACCCACTCCCCAGCCACCCCTCCCATCTGAATTCTTTCGTGGGGGTCTCCGTCTCTAAGATCTTGTGGGTTGACGTAACTTAAATGCAGGGATAGGCGTGTTCGCGGACGTCATTGTAAAAGCCCGTTCAACGATACTTTACCAATTAAGGATTTTTACAATAAGGGGAGATTGGGAGAGAGAGCTGGTTTTGTGCCGATCCCCGGGCACATACCAGGCACTCGCTGCAGCAGGAGGGTCGCTCCCGGAGAAGCTCCCGTGGCGGGACGCTCTCGAAGCCGGTAAGAAGCTGAGCACAACCTGCGGAGTGGGGGTGATGTTCGCGAGGAAGAGGGAGACAGACACACAATGAGAGGGAGAGAGCGAATGGGACAGAGAGGGAAATAGAGGGATGGACACACACACACACACGCAGGGACAGAGAGAGAAGCAGGGAGGAAGAGGGACGGGCAGATTAACACCGCAGAGTGAGGAGACAGAGAGACATACGGGGCGGGGCGGGGGGGGGGGAGAGACAGAGGCAGAAATAGAAAAACAGAGATAAAGAGTGAAAATTGCACCATCCCCCCCTTTTTTAGAGCACTCCAAACAAACTTTTCATAAAGTTTTCCAACTTCAAAACCTTTCCCGTTTCTTTTTTTTAACCGGCTGATTTTTTTTTAACGATGCGTTCCCCTCCACTGTTGTCGGGATTTCACAATCCTGAGTCCTTTAACATCAGAAAGAACAACAACACCAACTCCCCCCCCCCCCCACCCCATCCCCCGGACAGTGTACTAGTTAATGTTCGCAAACGTTCCGGTGAAATGCCCGGGAAAGGAAGGGGTTGCGGAGGCTGGCGCGTCTCTGGGAGCTGCGGAACCGGGGTGGGGGGGAGCAGATCTTCCAACTCTGCGTGTATCTATTTAATTAAAATACACGCTCGTTTTTTTTTTACGAAGATCCCAATTCGGTAATGCGGATGCAGTTTTCCAAATATGGGAACTGGTTGTTTCAGATCTGGAGCGATTCCGTCCGGGAATTCGGGGCGTCTCGCCCTCTGGCGGACGAGACTGGCGCGCTGCAGTTTTGTGGGAGAATTCCGTCTGTCGGGGTTGATCACACACACACACACACACACACACACACACACACACACACACACACACACACACACACACACACACACACACACACACACACACACACTGACACACGTACAAATTTGACAAATTTGTAACTTCACTGGTTTTCACAGTTTCTCTCCCCCCCCCTCACAAGCACACACGACCTGACACAGTTCCTTATCTGCACACACAAATACACTCACACTCACACTCACACTCACACTCACACTCACATAGACTCGCTAAGACCTCATACATATTCTCGCACACCGACAAACACATTAGCACACTCAGACACATACAATCGATACTGGCTCATACTCGAGACACTTACAAACACGCACAATACTGACACACACTCGACATGCATCGGAACGTGTTATCTGACTGTCACACTTAATGGTGCACAATTATACACTCACTTACCTACACTGACACACACCCGCCACACACTCACTCACTGATACACTTACAGTCACACTGGTTGACACAGTTAACCACACAGACACAGAAGATACAGATGTACACCTCACTCACAGAGGAAGTTACATTCGCTAACACTCTCACATACACACATTCTCACACACTCACCTAGACACACCCACGATCAAGCAATACTGATATGCACAGGAACACGCCACACACACTGATGCACACTGACACACTCACAGACTGATCCACGCCAAACATCCTCTCTAACAATTACACTCTGGTACATACACATGACACGCTCACAGGCACGTTTACAGTCACACTTGGTGACAGACGTTTATAAACCCACTAATACAGACAATGCAGAAGCACGCCCAACACACTCTCCCTGACACACACACTTACTGACAGCAGTGCGTACTAACACACCTACACAGAAACATACATGGACACACAGACAATCGCGACTCAGTGACACACCCCCCCCCAATAACTCTCACTACACAGTTACACAGCCTAGAGACAAGAACTGTACACCTGCTCCTTAATGCAAATATCTAAGCCAATCATGTGGCAGGAATCCAATGCATAAAAGCAGACAGACATGTTCAAGAGATTCAGTTGCTGTTCAGACCAAGCATCAGAAAGGGGAAGAAATGTGATCTAAGTGACTTTGACAGTGGAATGATTGTTGGTGCCAGATGGGGTGGTTTGAGTATCTCTGAAACTGCTGATCTCCTGGGATTTTCATGCACAAGAGTCTCTAGAGTTTACAGAGAAAGGTGTGAAAAACAAAAGATAAAAACACCCAGTGAGTGGCAGCTCTGTGGGTGAAAACACTTTGTTAATGAGGGAGGTCGGAGGAGAATGGCCAGACTGGTTCAAGCTGAGAGGAAGGTGACAGTAACTCAAATAACCACACGTTACAACGGTGGTGTGCAGAAGAGCATCTCTGAAAGCACAACACGTCAAACCTGGCAGTGGATGGGCTACAGCTACATACACTTAGTGGCCACTTTATTAGGTACAAGGGGGTATCAAAATGACATCGAAGAAAATGGGGGTGGGAGAGGGGGCAACTGATTAATACATTTGCAGAACCACACAAAAATTGGCAGAGTTTTGGATAGTGAAGAAGTTTGTCAAAGGATTCAGTAGGATATAGACTAATCGGAAACGTGGGCAGAGCAGTGGCAGATACAGTTTAATCCAGAGAAGTTGTAGAAAAGTCCAGCACAGAAGCAGGCCCTTTGGCCCATCTAGTCCATGCCAAAACCATTTAATCTGCCTACTTCCCTCGACTTGCACCGGGACCACAGCCCTCCATACCCCTCCCATCCATGTACCGATCCAAACTTCTCATAAATGTTGAAATTGAAATCGCACGCACCACTTCCACACTCTCACCACCCTCGGAGTGAAGAAGTTTCCCTTTGCTCCCCTTAAACTTGCCACCTTTCACCCTTAATCCATGACCTCTGCTTGTTGTCTCACCCAGCCAGTGGAAAAAGCCTGCTTGCGTTTAACCTATCTATACCCCTCATGGTTTTATACACCTCTATCAAATCTCCTTTCAATCTTCTACATTCCAAGGAATGAAATCCTTGCCTATTCAATCTTTCTCAGGAGCTCCAGTCCCAGTTCTTGTAAATGTTCTCTGCCCTCTTTCAAACTTACTTACACCATTCCTGTAGGTAGGGTACCCAAAGTGCACACAATACTCTAATCTAGACATCTCCAACGTCTCATAGAATTCCAACTCCTGTACTCAGTACTTCGATTTACGAGGGCCAATGAGTCAAAAAGTTTCTTTACAAGCCTATTCACAAGTGTGAAGTGTTGCCGTTTAGGAGGTCAAATGAGCGGGGGGGGGGGGGGGGGATGTATGGTAAACGGCAGGGCCCTGACCACCACTCGTGTACGGAGGGGTGTCCGATGTACAGATGGCTCGGAGCGACAACTGTGACCACAAGAAATGGCAGAGAGTTGTGGACACAGTTTGGCTCATCACGGAAAACATCCTCCCCTCCGCGGACTCTGTCTATACTTCTCACTGCCTCAGAAAGCGTCTGGCATGATCGAAAACTCCACCCACCCCAGGCATTCTCTCTTCTCCCCCCTCCAATCGGGCAGAAGATACAAAAGCCCGAAAGAACATCCCACCTGGCTCGAGGACAATTCCACTCTGCTGTGACAGGAGCTCCCTCGTATGTTAAGTTGGATTCTTGACCCCACAGTCTACCTTGTTGTCATCTTGCAGCTTATTCCCCTGGAACTGTGACTCATTATTGCTTTACCCTGTTCCACCTCACTGCACTGCGTCATGGATCAGAGGAGAAGAATTGGGCCATTCGGCCCATCAAGTCTACACTGCCGTCCCATCATGGCAAATTTACTATCCCTCTCAACCACATTCCTCTGGCATTGACCCCCTGACTAATCAAGAACCTTTGAACCTCTGCCTCAAATATACCCAGTGACTTAGCCTCCACAGCCATCTAGGACACTGAATTCCACAGACCCACAACCGTCCGGCTAAAAACAAAAATCATCCTTGTATTCTGAGGCTATGCCCTCTGGTTCTGCTATTGGAAACATCTTCTCCGCTTCCTTTCTTTTGAGATCGTTCAATATTCCATAAGTTTAGATGCGATCCTTCCCCCCCCCCCCCATTCTTCTAAACTGCAGTGAATATAGGCCCAGAGCCATCAAACAGCCTCACATGTTAACCCTTTCATTCTCAGCATTGTTCTCGTGCACCTCTTCCGGACCTTCTCCGGTCCTTTCCGAGGTAGGAGGCGCAAAACCGCGCTCAATACCCCAGGCCTCACCACAGCCTTTTAACCACTCTGCATTACATCTCGGCTTTTACGCCCCAGTCCACTCGCTTTACCTCCCTCACCACCGACTCAATCGTGCACAAGGACTCCCCAGTCCCTTTGCGTCTCTAACTTCTGAATGTTATCACTCTTTACAAAATAGTCTCTGCTTTTATTCCTTCTACCAAAGTATGCAACGGTGCACTTCCACCTGCCAATCCTTCGCCCGCTCTAATCTGTCTGCAGATTCTCCGCTACGTCAGGACTACCTGCCCCTCCACCACTCTTAGTATCCTCTGCAAATTTCACCTCAAAGCCATCAATGACATCTTCCAAGTCATTGACATACGATGTGAAAAGAATCGGTGCCAACTCCTCGATGAACACCGGCAGCCAGCCAGAAAAAGCTCCTTTTATTCCCACACTTCGCCTCCTGCCGGTCAGCCAATCTTCCATTCGTGTTGCGCTCTCTCCTATAATACCATGGGCTCTTCACTTGTCGCCTTCTCAAAGCCCTTCAAAAAAGCCAAGGACACGATGGCTTCTCACCATCCCTCGGTGCATGTGACAATCATGAACCAATCACAGCTCCTCGAAAAGAGGCAACAGGGGGGTCAAGAAGGTATTGGGCTTTCTCGCCTTCATTAGTTGGGGGGGGTGGGGGGGGGGCAGAAGGTGTTCAGTGTGTAAAACTTTGCCCGGGATAAAATTGGAGACTTGTGTGGAGTCTGGTCGTACCGCCACCCCACCCCCCCCCCACACCGGGGATGGTGTGGAACCTGTGCAGATGGTTTACCAAGAGGCTGCCCGGGTTAGAGAGGGTGCAGAGGAGATTCACCAGGATGCTGCCTGGATTAGAGAGGGTGCAGAGGAGATTCACCAGGAGGCTGCCTGGATTAGAGAGGGTGAAGAGGAGATTCACCAGGATGCTGCCTGGATTAGAGAGGGTGCAGAGGAGATTCACCGGGATGCCGCCTGGATTAGAGAAGGTGCAGAGGAGATTCACCAGGATGTTGTCTGGATTAGAGAGGGTGCAGAGGAGATTCACCAGGATGCTGCCTGGATTAGAGAGGGTGCAGAGGAGATTCACCAGGACGCTGCCTGGATTAGAGAGGGTGCAGAGGAGATTCACCAGGATGCTGTCTGGATTAGAGAGGGTGCAGAGGAGATTCACCAGGAGGCTGCCTGGATTAGAGAGGGTGCAGAGGAGATTCACCAGGATGCTGCCTGGATTAGAGAGGGTGCAGAGGAGATTCACCAGGATGCTGTCTGGATTAGAGAGGGTGCACGGGAGATTCACCAGGATGCTGTCTGGATTAGAGAGGGTGCAGAGGAGATTCACCAGGATGCTGTCTGGATTAGAGAGGGTGCAGAGGAGATTCACCAGGATGTCGCCTGGATTAGAGAGGGTGCAGAGGAGATTCACCAGGATGTCGCCTGGATTAGAGAGGGTGCAGAGGAGATTCACCAGGATGTCGCCTGGATTAGAGAGGGTGCAGAGGAGATTCACCAGGATGTCACCTGGATTAGAGAGGGTGCAGAGGAGATTCACCAGGATGTCACCTGGATTAGAGAGGGTGCAGAGGAGATTCACCAGGATGCTACCTGGATTAGACAGGGTGCAGAGGAGATTCACCAGGAAGCTGCCTGGATTAGAGAGGGTGCAGAGGAGATTCACCAGGATGCTGTCTGGATTAGAGAAGGTGCAGAGGAGATTCACCAGGATGCTGTCTGGATTAGAGAGGGTGCAGAGGAGATTCACCAGGATGTCGCCTGGATTAGAGAGGGTGCAGAGGAGATTCACCAGGATGTCGCCTGGATTAGAGAGGGTGCAGAGGAGATTCACCAGGATGTCGCCTGGATTAGAGAGGGTGCAGAGGAGATTCACCAGGATGTCGCCTGGATTAGAGAGGGTGCAGAGGAGATTCACCAGGATGTCACCTGGATTAGAGAGGGTGCAGAGGAGATTCACCAGGATGCTACCTGGATTAGACAGGGTGCAGAGGAGATTCACCAGGAAGCTGCCTGGATTAGAGAGGGTGCAGAGAAGATTCACCAGGATGCTGCCTGGATTAGAGAGGGTGCAGAGGAGATTCACCAGGATGTCACCTGGATTAGAGAGGGTGCAGAGGAGACTCACGAGGATGCTGCCTGGATTAGAGAGGGTTCAGAGGAGATTCACGAGGATGCTGCGTGGATTAGAGAGGGTGCAGAGGAGATTAACCAGGATGCTGCCTGGATTAGAGAGGGAGCAGAGGAGATTCACCAGCATGTCGACTGTATTAGAGAGGGTGCAGACGAGATTCACCAAGATGCTGTCTGGATTAGAGAGGGAGCAGAGGAGATTGACCAGGTCGCAGCCTGGATTAGAGAGGGTGCAGAGGACATTCAACAGGATGCTGCCTGGATTAGAGAGGGTGCAGAGGAGATTCACCAGGATGCTACCTGGATTAGAGAGGGTGCAGAGGAGATTCACCAGGATGCTGTCTGGATTAGAGAAGGTGCAGAGGAGATTCACCAGGAAGCTGCCTGGATTACAGAGGGTGCAGAGGAGATTCACAAGGATGCCGCCTGGATTAGAGAGGGTGCAGAGGAGATTCACCAGGATGTCGCCTGGATTGGAGAGGGTGCGGAGGAGATTGACCAGGATGCTGCCTGGATTAGAGCGGGTGCACAGGAGATTCAGCAGGACGCTGCCGGGATTAGAGAGGGTGCAGTGGAAATTCACCAGGAAGCTGCCTGGATTACAGAGGGTGCAGAGGAGATTCACCAAGGATGCTGACTGGATTAGAGAGGGCGCAGAGGAGATTCAGCAGAATGCTATCTGGATTAGAGAGGGTGCAGAGGAGATTCACCAGGATGCTACCTGGATTAGAGAGGGTGCAGAGGAGATTCACCAGGATGCTGCCTGAATTAGAGAGGGTGCAGAGGAGATTCACCAGGAAGCTGCCTGGATTACAGACGGTGCAGAGGAGATTCACAAGGATGCCGCCTGGATTAGAGAGGGTGCAGCGGAGATTCACCAGGATGTCACCTGGATTAGAGAGGGTGCAGAGCAGATTCACCAGGATGTCGCCTGGATTAGAGAGGGTGCAGAGGAGATTCACCAGGATGCTGTCTGGATTAGAGAGGGTGCAGCGGAGAATCACCAGGATGTCGCCTGGATTAGAGAGAGTGCAGAGGAGATTCAGCAGGATGTCGCCTGGATTAGAGAGGGTGCAGCGGAGATTCACCAGGATGTCGCCTGGATTAGAGAGGGTGCAGAGGAGATTCAGCAGGACGCTGCCTGGATTAGAGAGGGTGCAGAGGAGATTCACCAGGATGCCGCCTGGATTAGAGAGGGTGCAGAGGAGATTCACCAGGATGTCGCCTGGATTAGAGAGGGTGCAGAGGAGATTCACCAGGATGTTGCCTAGATTAGAGAGGGTGCAGAGGAGATTCCCCAGGATGCTGTCTGGATTAGAGAGGGTGCAGAGGAGATTCACCAAGATGCTGCCTGGATTAGAGAGGGTGCAGAGGAGATTCACCAGGATGCTACCTGGATTAGAGAGGGTGCAGAGGAGATTCACCAGGATGCTACCTGGATTAGACAGGGTGCAGAGGAGATTCACCAGGAAGCTGCCTGGATTAGAGAGCGTGCAGAGGAGATTCACCAGGATGCTGTCTGGATTAGAGAGGGTGCAGAGGAGATTCACCAGGATGCTGTCTGGATTAGAGAGGGTGCAGAGGAGATTCACCAGGATGTCGCCTGGATTAGAGAGGGTGCAGAGGAGATTCACCAGGATGTCGCCTGGATTAGAGAGGGTGCAGAGGAGATTCACCAGGATGTCGCCTGGATTAGAGAGGGTGCAGAGGAGATTCACCAGGATGTCGCCTGGATTAGAGAGGGTGCAGAGGAGATTCACCAGGATGTCGCCTGGATTAGAGAGGGTGCAGAGGAGATTCACCAGGATGCTACCTGGATTAGACAGGGTGCAGAGGAGATTCACCAGGAAGCTGCCTGGATTAGAGAGGGTGCAGAGAATATTCACCAGGATGCTGCCTGGATTAGAGAGGGTGCAGAGGAGATTCACCAGGATGTCACCTGGATTAGAGAGGGTGCAGAGGAGACTCACGAGGATGCTGCCTGGATTAGAGAGGGTTCAGAGGAGATTCACGAGGATGCTGCGTGGATTAGAGAGGGTGCAGAGGAGATTAACCAGGATGCTGCCTGGATTAGAGAGGGAGCAGAGGAGATTCACCAGGATGTCGACTGTATTAGAGAGGGTGCAGACGAGATTCACCAAGATGCTGTCTGGATTAGAGAGGGAGCAGAGGAGATTGACCAGGTCGCAGCCTGGATTAGAGAGGGTGCAGAGGACATTCAACAGGATGCTGCCTGGATTAGAGAGGGTGCAGAGGAGATTCACCAGGATGCTACCTGGATTAGAGAGGGTGCAGAGGAGATTCACCAGGATGCTGTCTGGATTAGAGAAGGTGCAGAGGAGATTCACCAGGAAGCTGCCTGGATTACAGAGGGTGCAGAGGAGATTCACAAGGATGCCGCCTGGATTAGAGAGGGTGCAGAGGAGATTCACCAGGATGTCGCCTGGATTGGAGAGGGTGCGGAGGAGATTGACCAGGATGCTGCCTGGATTAGAGCGGGTGCACAGGAGATTCAGCAGGACGCTGCCGTGATTACAGAGGGTGCAGAGGAGATTCACCAAGGATGCTGACTGGATTAGAGAGGGCGCAGAGGAGATTCAGCAGAATGCTATCTGGATTAGAGAGGGTGCAGAGGAGATTCACCAGGATGCTACCTGGATTAGAGAGGGTGCAGAGGAGATTCACCAGGATGCTGCCTGAATTAGAGAGGGTGCAGAGGAGATTCACCAGGAAGCTGCCTGGATTACAGACGGTGCAGAGGAGATTCACAAGGATGCCGCCTGGATTAGAGAGGGTGCAGCGGAGATTCACCAGGATGTCACCTGGATTAGAGAGGGTGCAGAGCAGATTCACCAGGATGTCGCCTGGATTAGAGAGGGTGCAGAGGAGATTCACCAGGATGCTGTCTGGATTAGAGAGGGTGCAGCGGAGAATCACCAGGATGTCGCCTGGATTAGAGAGGGTGCAGAGGAGATTCAGCAGGATGCTGCCTGGATTAGAGAGGGTGCAGAGGAGATTCACCAGGATGCCGCCTGGATTAGAGAGGGTGCAGCGGAGATTCACCAGGATGTCGCCTGGATTAGAGAGGGTGCAGCGGAGATTCACCAGGATGTCGCCTGGATTAGAGAGGGTGCAGAGGAGATTCAGCAGGATGCTGCCTGGATTAGAGAGGGTGCAGAGGAGATTCACCAGGATGCCGCCTGGATTAGAGAGGGTGCAGAGGAGATTCACCAGGATGTCGCCTGGATTAGAGAGGGTGCAGAGGAGATTCACCAGGATGTTGCCTAGATTAGAGAGGGTGCAGAGGAGATTCCCCAGGATGCTGTCTGGATTAGAGAGGGTGCAGAGGAGATTCACCAAGATGCTGCCTGGATTAGAGAGGGTGCAGAGGAGATTCACCAGGATGCTGTCTGGAGTAGAGAGGGTGCAGTAGAGATTCACCAGGACGCTGTCTGGATTAGAGAGGGAGCAGAGGAGATTGACCAGGCTGCAGCCTGGATTAGAGAGGGTGCAGGGGACATTCAACAGGATGCTGCCTGGATTAGAGAGGGTGCAGAGGAGATTCACCAGGATGCTACCTGGATTAGAGAGGGTGCTGAGGAGATTCACCAGGATGCTGCCTGAATTAGAGAGGGTGCAGAGGAGATTCACCAGGAAGCTGCCTGGATTACAGACGGTGCAGAGGAGATTCACAAGGATGCCGCCTGGATTAGAGAGGGTGCAGCGGAGATTCACCAGGATGTCACCTGGATTAGAGAGGGTGCAGAGCAGATTCACCAGGATGTCGCCTGGATTGGAGAGGGTGCAGAGGAGATTCACCAGGATGCTGCCTGGATTAGAGAGGGTGCAGAGGAGATTCACCAGGATGTCACCTGGATTAGAGAGGGTGCAGAGGAGATTCACCAGGATGTCGCCTGGATTACAGAGGGTGCAGAGGAGATTCACGAGGATGCTGCCTGGATTAGAGAGGGTGCAGAGGAGATTCACCAGGATGCTGCCTGGATTACAGAGAGTGCAGAGGAGATTCACAACGATGTCGCCTGGATTACATAGGGTGCAGAGGAGATTCACGAGGATGCTGCCTGGATTAGAGAGGGTGCAGAGGAGATTCACAACGATGTCGCCTGGATTACAGAGGGTGCAGAGGAGATTCACGAGGATGCTGCCTCGATTAGAGAGGGTGCAGAGGAGATTCACCAGGATGCTGCCTGGATTACAGAGGGTGCAGAGGAGATTCACCAGGAAGCTGTCTGGATTAGAGAGGGAGCTGAGGAGATTCACCAGGATGTCGCCTGGATTACAGAGGGTGCAGAGGGGATTCACAAGGATGTCGCCTGGATTACAGAGGGTGCAGATGAGATTCACAAGGATGTCGCCTGGATTAAAGAGGGCGCAGAGGAGATTCACCAGGATGTCACCTGGATTGGAGAGGGTGCAGAGGAGATTCATCAGGAAGTCGCCTGGCTTAGAGAGGGTGCAGAGCAGATTCACCAGGATGCTGCCTGGATGAGAGAGGGTGCAGAGGAGATTCACCAGGATGTCGCCTGGATTAGAGAGGGTGCGGAGAAGATTCACCAGGATACTGCCTGGATGAGAGAGGGTGCAGAGGAGATTCACCAGGATGCTGTCTGGATTAGAGAGGGTGCAGAGGAGATTCACCAGGATGCTACCTGGATTAGAGAGGGTGCAGAGGAGATTCACCAGGATGCTGCCTGGATTACAGAGGGTGCAGAGGAGATTCACCAGGATGTCGCCTGGATTAGAGAGGGTGCAGAGGAGATTCACCAGGATGCTGCCTGGATTAGAGAGGATGCAGAGGAGATTCACCAGGATGTCGCCTGGATTAGAGAGGATGCAGAGGAGATTCACCAGGATGTCGCCTGGATTAGAGAGGATGCAGAGGAGATTTGCAGGGATGCAGCCTGGATTAGAGAGGGTGCAGAGGAGATTCACCTGGAAGCTGCCTGGATTAGAGAGGGTGCAGATGTGATTCACGAGGATGTCGCCTGGATTAGAGAGTGTGCAGAGGAGATTCACCAATATTTTATCTGGATTAGAAACGGTGCAGAGGAGATTCACCAGGATGCTGCCTGGATTAGAGAGGGTGCAGGGGAGATTCACCAGGATGTCATCTAGATTAGAAAGGGTGCAGAGGGGATTCACCAGGATGTCGCCTGGATTAGCGAGGATGCAGAGGAGATTCGCAGGGATGCAGCCTGGATTAGAGAGGGTGCAGATGTGATTCACGAGGATGTCGCCTGGATTAGAGAGTGTGCAGTGGAGATTCACCAATATTTTATCTGGATTAGAGACGGTGCAGAGGAGATTCACCAGGATACTGTCTGGATTAGAGATGGTGCAGAGGAGATTCACCAGGATGCTACCTGGATTAGAGAGGGTGCAGAGGAGCTTCACCAGGATGCTGTCTGGATTAGAGAGGGTGCGGAGGAGATTCACCAGGATGCTGCCAGGATTAGAGAGGGTGCAGAGGAGATTCACCAGGATGCTGCCTGGATTAGAGAGGGTGCAGAGGAGATACACCAGGATGCTGCCTGGATTAGAGAGGGTGCGGAGGATATTCACCAGTATACTGCCTGGATTAGAGAGGGTGCAGAGGAGATTCACCAGGATGCTACCTGGATTAGAGAGGGTGCGGAGGATATTCACCAGGATACTGCCTGGATTAGAGAGGGTGCAGAGGAGATTCACCAGGATGCTACCTGGATTAGAGAGGGTGCAGAGGAGCTTCACCAGGATGCTGTCTGGATTAGAGAGGGTGCGGAGGAGATTCACCAGGATGCTGTCTGGATTAGAGAGGGTGCGGAGGAGATTCACCAGGATGCTGTCTGGATTAGAGAGGGTGCGGAGGAGATTCACCAGGATGCTGTCTGGATTAGAGAGGGTGTGGAGGAGATTCACCAGGATGCCGCCTGGTTTAGAGAGGGTGCAGAGGAGATTCACCAGGATGTCACCTGGATTAGAGAGGGTGCAGAGGAGATTCACCAGGATGCTGCCTGGATTAGAGAGGGTGCAGAGGAGATTCACCAGGATACTGCCTGGATTAGAGAGGGTGCAGAGGAGATTCACCAGGATGCCGTCCGGATTAGAGAGGGTGCAGAGGAGATTCACCAGCATGCTACCTGGATTAGAGAGGGTGCAGAGGAGATTCACCAGGATGCTGTCTGGATTAGAGAGAGTGCGGAGGAGATTCACCAGGATGCTGACTGGATTAGAGAGGGTGCAGAGGAGATTCACCAGGATGCTGTCTGGATTAGAGAGGCTGCAGAAGAGATTGACCAGGATGCTGCCTGGATTAGACAGTGTGCAGAGGAGATTCACCAGGATGTCACCTGGATTAGAGAGGGTGCAGAGGAGATTCACCAGTATGCTGCCTGTATTAGAGAGTGTGCAGAGGAGAGTCATCAGGAAGTCGCCTGGCTTAGAGAGGGTGCAGAGCAGATTCACCAGGATGCTGCCTGGATTAGAGAGGGTGCAGAGGAGATTCACCAGGATGTCACCTGGATTAGAGAGGGTGCAGAGGAGATTCACCAGGATGTCACCTGGATTAGAGAGGGTGCAGAGGAGATTCACCAGAATGTGCCTGGATTAGAGAGGGTGCAGAGGAGATTCACCAGGATGCTGCCTGGATTAGAGAGGATGCAGAGGAGATTCACCAGGATGTCGCCTGGATTAGAGAGGATGCAGAGGAGATTCGCAGGAATGCAGCCTGGATTAGAGAGGGTGCAGAGGAGATTCACCTGGAAGCTGCCTGGATTAGAGAGGGTGCAGATGTGATTCACGAGGATGTCACCTGGATTAGAGAGTGTGCAGAGGAGATTCACCAATATTTTATCTGGATTAGAGACGGTGCAGAGGAGATTCACGAGGATGCTGTCTGGATTAGAGAGGGTGCAGGGGAGATTCACCAGGATGTCATCTAGATTAGAAAGGGTGCAGAGGGGATTCTCCAGGATGTCGCCTGGATTGGAGAGGATGCAGAGGAGATTCGCAGGGATGCAGCCTGGATTAGAGAGGGTGCAGAGGAGATTCACCAATATTTTATCTGGATTAGTGACGGTGCAGAGGAGATTCACCAGGATGCTGTCTGGATTAGAGATGGTGCAGAGGAGATTCACCAGGATGCTACCTGGATTAGAGAGGGTGCAGAGGAGCTTCACCAGGATGCTGTCTGGATTAGAGAGGGTGCAGAGGAGATTCACCAGGATGCTGCCAGGATTAGAGAGGGTGCAGAGGAGATTCACCAGGATACTGCCTGGATTAGAGAGGGTGCAGAGGAGATCCACCAGGATGCTGCCTGGATTAGAGAGGGTGCGGAGGAGATTCACCAGGATGCTGTCTGGATTAGAGAGGGTGCGGAGGAGATTCACCAGGATGCTGTCTGGATTAGAGAGGGTGTGGAGGAGATTCACCAGGATGCCGCCTGGATTAGAGAGGGTGCAGAGGAGATTCACCAGGATGTCACCTGGATTAGAGAGGGTGCAGAGGAGATTCACCAGGATGCTTCCTGGATTAGAGAGGGTGCAGAGGAGATTCACCAGGATACTGCCTGGATTAGAGAGGGTGCAGAGGAGATTCACCAGGATGCCGTCCGGATTAGAGAGGGTGCAGAGGAGATTCACCAGCATGCTACCTGGATTAGAGAGGGTGCAGAGGAGATTCACCAGGATGCTGTCTGGATTAGAGAGAGTGCGGAGGAGATTCACCAGGATGCTGACTGGATTAGAGAGGGTGCAGAGGAGATTCACCAGGATGCTTTCTGGATTAGAGAGGCTGCAGAAGAGATTGACCAGGATGCTGCCTGGATTAGAGAGGGTGCAGAGGAGATTCACCAGGATGTCACCTGGATTAGAGAGGGTGCAGAGGAGATTCACCAGTATGCTGCCTGGATTAGAGAGTGTGCAGAGGAGAGTCATCAGGAAGTCGCCTGGCTTAGAGAGGGTGCAGAGCAGATTCACCAGGATGCTGCCTGGATTAGAGAGGGTGCAGAGGAGATTCACCAGGATGCTGCCTGGATTAGAGAGTGTGCAGAGGAGATTCACCAGGATTCTGCCTGGATTAGAGAGGGTGCGAAGGAGATTCACCAGGAAGCTGCCTGGATTAGAGAGGGTGCAGAGGAGATTCACCAGGATGTCGCCTGGATTGGAGAGGGTGCAGAGGAGATTCACAAGGATGTCGCCTGGATTTCAGAGGGTGCAGAGGAGATTCACGAGGATGCTGTCTGGATTGGAGAGGGTCCGGAGGAGATTCACCAGTATGCTGCCTGGATAAGAGAGGGTGCAGAGGAAATTCACCAGGATGCTGCCTGGATTAGAGAGGGTGCAGAGGAAATTCACCAGGATGCTGCCTGGATTAGAGAGGGTGCAGAGGGGATTCACTGGGATGCTGCCTGGATTAGAGAGGGTGCAGAGGGGATTCACCAGGATGTCGCCTGGTTTAGAGTGGGTGCAGAGGAGATTCACCAGGATGCTGCCTGGATTACTGAGGGTGCAGAGGAGATTCACCAGGATGCTGTCTGGATTAGAGAGGGTGCAGAGGAGATTCACCAGGATGCTGCCTGGATTACTGAGGGTGCAGAAGGTTCAAGAAGATGCTGCCTGTATTAGAGATGGTGCAGAGGAGGTTCACCAGGATGCTGCCTGGATTAGATAGGGTGCAGAGGAGATTCACCAGGATGCTGTCTGGATTAGAGAGGGTGCAGCTGAGATTCACCAGGATGCTGTCTGGATTAGAGAGGGTGCAGCTGAGATTCACCAGGATGCTGTCGGGGATAGAGAGGGTGAGAGGAGAGGTTGGACGAATGGGTTGTTTTCTCTATCGCGCCGGAGACCTGACAGAGGCGTATAGTATTATCGGTGTGCATAGACCAGATCAGTCCCTTTGGCCCGTTATCTCCTGCTGACCCTTTCACCTACTCTAATGTCAATCTAACCCTTCCCTCGCACTTTTCTTTCAGTCATGTACCGATCTGAGAGTCTCTCAAATGCCCCCAATGTATCTGCCTCCACCACCACTCTGTTTATAAAAAAAAACTTACCTCTGACATCTCCCCCTAAACTTTTGTCCAATCACCTTAAAGTTATGTCCCCCTCATATGAGGCATTTCCACTCTTGCTGTCCACTTGATCTGTGCCTCTTTCTATCTTGTACATCTCTGTCAGGTCATTTCTCACCGTTTGTGGCTTCAAAGAGAAAAGCCTTCGCTCATTCCTCACAAGACGTGCTCTCTAATCCAGGCAGCATCCCGGTGAATCTCCTCTGCACCCTCTCTAATCCAGGTGACATCCTGGTGAATCTCCTCTCCACCCTCTCTAATCCAGGTGACATCCTGGTGAATCTCCTCTGCACCCTCTCTAATCCAGGCGACATCCTGGTGAATCTCCTCTGCGCCCTCTCTAATCCAGGTGACATCCTGGTGAATCTCCTCTGCGCCCTCTCTAATCCAGACAGCGTCCTTGTGAATCTCCTCTGCACCCTCTCTAATCCAGGCATTATCCTGGTGAATCTCCTCTTCGCCCTCTCTAATCCAGGCAGCATCCTGATGAATCTCCTCTTCACCCTCTCTAATCCAGGCAGCATCCTGGTGAATCTCCTCTGCACCCTCTCTAAAGCTTCCCCATCTTTACAATGACTTCCTCCTCTCCTTGTTCCCTCCCCCCCCCCCCACCCCCAAACACCCTGACTGGGCCACAGGCAGCCCAACAGAGTCTGCTGTCCTGGGACAACAGAAGTTTGATGAGTCCTGTGGCTTCTGCTTTCATTTCATAGTTTCATACAGAACTCTGCAAAAGTCTTAGGCACGCTGGATCTGTAATGCTTTCAGATGGTGTGTCCTGAACCTAGTCCCCTTCTTAACATCATTCAGGCTGCCTGGGGTTACCTGGAGAGACAGAAATCAGCAAGACCGCCAAAACCTGCAGAGGAATTGTGACAAATTCTCCAAGATGCTTGGAACAACCCACCAGCTGATTTTCTTATAAACCTGCATGAAACACCTCAGGTGCAGTTTTAAAGGCACAGAGTAGTCACACCAAATTTTGATTTGTGTTTTTTTACTGTTTACTGCTGTTTACAGAAACTTTTCATTAATTCTGGAAGGGTCTTTGCTTTAGTGTCTTTGAAGAGTACAGTGCAAAAACAGGCCCTTTGGCCCCTCTAGTCTGTGACAAGCAATTTAAACTGCCGAGTCCCATTGACCTGCCCCGGGACCATAGCCCCACTATCCATGTACCTATCCAAACTTCTCTTAAATGTTGAAATCGAGCTCGCATGCACCTCTTGGTGCTGGCAGCTCGTTCCACGCTCTCACACCCCCCCCCCCCCGAGGGAAGAAGTTTCCCCCTCACGTTCCCATAAACTTCTCACTTTTCACTCTTAACCCAATGGCCTCGAGTTGTAGTCCCGCCCAACCTCAGTGGAAAAAAGTCTGCTTGTGTTTACCCTATCTATACCCATCATCATTCCGTATCTCTCTATCAAATCTCCTCTCAATCTTCTACATTCCAAGGAATGAAGTCCTAAACTATTCAATCTTTCCTGATAGCTCGTGTCCTCCAGACCTGGCAATGTAAATTTTCCCTCTATTCTTTCGACCGTAGCTACATCTTTCCCGCAGGTAGGTGAGGAACACTTCACACACTGCTCCAAGTTTACAGATTTGTTTCAACGTGCGCCGAAGATTTTTTTGCACAGTTCCGTACAGGCGAAGATGCTTCCCCTCGGAGGGGTGAGTTTTTATGGAAGGGGTTGCCGGCCCCCATGCTCAACCCTCCTCCCCTTGCAGCCGGGATTGGGGTGGAAGTTATTACTCCGCGTTCTCTTTTTGTTTTAGCTTGTTGTAGCGCATTGCTCGGTATCATGAAATGATCTGGGTGGATTCCAATTTCAGCTTTATTATCTCTGACCTGCAGAACTGGGCAAATGTCGCAGTCATATATATATATATATAGTTTGCTCGGTACTGTAGTAATTTTATGTATCGCACTATACTGCCGTCGCAAAAAAAAAACTATTCCACGACATCTGTGAGTGATGATAAACCTGATTCTGACACAGGGCTCAAGACTGATCTTGGAGCAGGTTAAAGGGTCAGCACAACATTATGGGCCGAAGGGCCTGCACGGCGCTTTAATGTATCTGGGAATGAAGGGGTTAACATATGAGACGCACTTGGCAGATTTGGGCCTGCACTCACTGGAATTTAAAAGAATGCAGTGACACCGACTGAATGTTGAAAGGAGTAGATAGGGTGGGTGTGGAGGGGGTGTTTCCTCCGGCAGGGGTATCGGAAAGTAAGGGGGTGCAGCCTGAACATTGAGGGGCGACCTTTTAGAAAAGAGGTAAGGAAAAGCAAAAGAGCGGTGAATCTGTGGAAGCCTCTGCCACAGATTGAAATGGAAGCCACGAGCCGTGGGGATAGCTGAAGCAGAGGTTGATAGACCCCCGATCGGGGCATCAAGGGATATGGTGAGAGGGCAGGTGTACGGGGTTGAAAGGGATCTCAGATCCAGCCGTGATGAATTGGCGGAGTGTACTCGATGGGCTGAATGGCATAATTCTACCCCTATGTGGTCTGTTTTTCATCTAGAGGACTGAGGGAGATCTCAAGCACTTCCTTTCCCTGGGACAAAGGAGGCTGAGGGGGTGACCTTATAACCTCCACGAAGGGAAGGGGGATGCGTAGATAATGTCGGTCATCAGACATTTCCCCGGGGTAGGGAGTCTAAAATGAGACAGTGAGAGGGGAACGATGCTTGGCAAACCTCCGGGGTGGCGGGCAGGGAGGACGAGAGGCCCGAGGCAGGTCCGTTTGCGAGGCCAACCGTGGACGTTGCGTCCCAGCTCTCTACGTGACACGCAAGTCAGGGCAGTGCCGGAAATCAGGAGCAGAATTAGGCCATTCGGCCCATTGTCTGCTCTGCCATTTCATCGCGGCTGATCCAGTTTTCCTCTCAGCCTCCTGCCTTCTCCCCGTACCCTGACCAATCACGGATCTATCAACCTCTGTCTTAAATAAAGACCTGACCTCCACAATTTGTGTGGCAAAGAATCCCACACATTCACCACACTCTGGCTAAAGAAATTCCTCTTCGCCTCCGTTCTAAAAGGGACACCCCTCTATTCTGAGGCTGTATCCTCTGCTCTTAGACTCTCTCTCCGTGGGGAAACATCCTCTCCACTCTATCGAGGCCTTTCACCATTCGACAGGCTTCAATGAGGTCTCCCTCATTCTTCTGAATGCGAGCGAATACAGGCCCAGAGCCATCAGACGCTCTTCGTACGACAAGCCCTTTAATCCTGGAATCATTTTCGTAAACCTCCTTTGAACCCTCTCCAGTGTCAGCACATCCTTTCGGAGATAAGGAGCCCAAAACTGCTGAGGCCTCCCCAGTGCCTCATTCAGCCTCAACATTACATTATATATATTCCAGTCCTCTCGAAATGAATGCTAACATTGCATTTGTGTTTCTCACCAGAGAACCTTTAGGGAATCCTGAGAAAGACTCCCAAATCCCTTTGCACCTCAGTTTTTGTTTTGTTTTTTCTCTCCATTTAGAATATAGTCAACACTTTCATTCCTACCAAAGTGCGTGACCAACACCGTATTCCGTCTGCCACTTGTTTGCCCGTTCTAATCTGTCTGAGTCCTTCTGCAGCCTCTCTGCTTCCTCAAAGCTACCTGCCCCTCCGCCTGTCTTCACGTCGTCCGCAAGCTCTGCACCAAAGCCATCAATTCCATCATCCAAATCATTGACACATTACATAAAAAGGATCGGTCCCAACACAGACCCCTGTGGAACACCGCTAGTCACTGGCAGTCAGCCAGAAAAGGCTCCCTTTAATCCCACTCTTTGCCTCCTGACAATCTGCCACTGCTAGTATCTTTCCTGTAATACCACGGGCTCATTGCTTGCTTAGCAGCCTCACGTGTGGCACCTTGTCAAAGGCCTTCTGAAAACCCAAGAACACAACATCCACAGATTCTCCTTTGTCTATCCTGCTTGTTACTTCTTCAAAGAATTCCAACAGATTTCTCAGGCAGACTGTCCCTTGAGGAAACCGTGCTGACTACAGACTATTTTATCATGTGGTTTCAGGGTACTTGGAGGCACATCCTTAACAATCGACTCCAACATCTTCCCAACCTCTGAGTTCAGGCTAACTGGCCTATGATTTCCTTTCTTCTGCCTCTCCCCCTTCTTGAAGAGTGGAGTGACATTTGCAATTTTCCAGTCTTCCGGACTTCAGGATCTGGTGATTGTTGAAAGATCAGTACTAATGCCTCCACAATCTCTTCAGCCACCACTTTCAGAACCCTGGATCATCTGAGGGGTGTGGGTTGTGTCGGTGTCACAGTGAGGGGTGAGGGGTGTGTCGGTGTCACAGTGAGGGGTGAGGGGTGTGTCGGTGTCACAGTGAGTGGTGTGGGGAGTGTCGGTGTCACAGTGAGTGGTGTGGGGAGTGTCGGTGTCACAGTGAGGGGTGAGGGGTGTGTCGGTGTCACAGTGAGGGGTGAGGGGAGTGTCGGTGTCACGGTGAGGGGTGAGGGGTGTGTCGGTGTCACCGTGAGGGGTGTGGGCTGTGTCAGTGTCACGGTGAGGGGAGTGGGGTGTGTCGGTGTCACAGTGAGGGGGTGAGGGGTGTGTCGGTGTCACGGTGAGGGGAGTGGGGGTGTGTCGGTGTCACAGTGAGGGGTGAGGGGTGTGGCGGTGTCACCGTGGGGGGTGTGGGGTGTGTCGGTGTCACAGTGAGGGGTGAGGGGTGTGTCGGTGTCACGGAGGGGAGTGGGGTGTGTCAGTGTCACAGTGAGGGGTGAGGGGTGTGTCGGTGTCACAGTGAGGGGTTGTGGGGAGTGTCGGTGTCACAGTGAGGGGTGAGGGGAGTGTCGGTGTCACGGTGAGGGGTGAGGGGTGTGTCGGTGTCACAGTGAGGGGTGATGGGTGTGTTGGTGTCACGGTGAGGGGTGTGGGGTGTGTCGGTGTCACGGTGAGAGGAGTGGGGTGTGTCGGTGTCACAGTGAGGGGTGAGGGGTGTGTTGGTGTCACGGTGAGGGGTGTGGGGTGTGTCGGTGTCACAGTGAGGGGTGAGGGGTGTGTCAGTGTCACAGTGAGGGATGAGGGGTGTGTCGGTGTCACAGTGAGGGGAGTGGGGTGTGTCGGTGTCACAGTGAGGGGTGAGGGGGTGTGGCGGTGTCACAGTGAGGGATGAGGGGTGTGTCGGTGTCACAGTGAGGGGAGTGGGGTGTGTCGGTGTCACAGTGAGGGGTGAGGGGTGTGGCGGTGTCACCGTGGGGGGTGTGGGGTGTGTCGGTGTCACAGTGAGGGGTGAGGGGTGTGTCGGTGTCACGGAGGGGAGTGGGGTGTGTCAGTGTCACAGTGAGGGGTGAGGGGTGTGTCGGTGTCACAGTGAGGGGTGTGGGGAGTGTCGGTGTCACAGTGAGGGGTGAGGAGTGTGTCGGTGTCACAGCGAGGGGTGTGGGGAGTGTCGGTGTCACAGTGAGGGGTGAGGGGTGTGTCGGTGTCACGGAGGGGAGTGGGGTGTGTCAGTGTCACAGTGAGGGGTGAGGGGTGTGTCGGTGTCACAGTGAGGGGTGTGGGGTGTGTCGGTGTCACAGTGAGGGGTGAGGGGTGTGTCGGTGTCACTGTGAGGGGTGTGGGGTGTGTCGGTGTCACAGTGAGGGGTGAGGGGTGGGTCGGTGTCACAGTGAGGGGTGAGGAGTGTGTCGGTGTCACAGCGAGGGGTGTGGGGTGTGTCGGTGTCACAGTGAGGGGTGAGGGGTGTGTTGGTGTCACGGTGAGGGGAGTGGGGTGTGTTAGTGTCACAGTGAGGGGTGAGGGGTGTGTCGGTGTCACAGTGAGGGGTGTGGGGTGAGTCGGTGTCACGGTGAGGGGAGTGGGGAGTGTCGGTGTCACGGTGACGGGTGAGGGGAGTCTCGGTGTCACAGTGACGGGTGAGGGGAGTGTCGGTGTCACAGTGAGGGGTGTGGGGAATGTCAGTGTCACAGTGAGGGGTGAGGGGTGTGTCAAAGTCACAGTGAGGGGATTGTCAGTGAGGGGTGAGGGGAGTGTCAGTGAGGGGTGAGGGGAGTGTCAGTGAGGGGTGAGGAGTGTGTCTGTGAGGGGTGAGGGGACTGTCAGTGAGGAGTGGGGGGAGTGTCAGTGAGGGGTGGGGGAGTGTCAGTGAGGGGTGAGGAGTGTGTCAGTGAGGGGTGAGGGGAGTGTCAGTGAGGGGTGAGGGGGAGTGTCAGTGAGGGGTGAGGAGTGTCAGTGAGGGGTGGGGGGAGTGTCAGTGAGGGATGTGTTAGTGAGGGGTGGGGGTAGTGTCAGTGAGGGAAGTGTCAGTGAAGGGTGGGGGGAGTGTCAGGGGTGGGGGGAGTGTCAGTGAGGGGTGGGGAGTGTCAGTGAGGGGTGAGGAGTGTTACAGTGAGGGTGTGTCTGAGGGGTGAGGGGTGTTACAGTGAGGGTGTGTCTGAGGGGGTGAGGGGTGTTACAGTGAGGGTGTGTCTGAGGGGTGAGGGGTGTTACAGTGAGGGGAGTGTCTGAGGGGTGAGGGGTGTTACAGTGAAGGGAGTGTCTGAGGGGTGAGGAGTGTTACAGTGAGGGGTGTTACAGTGAGGGTGTGTCTGAGGGGTGAGGGGTGTTACAGTGAGGGGAGTGTCTGTGTTACTGTATCTGGTATTGCACAGTGTTGATTCTGACCACTTGTCCTAATTGAGGAAGATCCACTGGTCCTCAATCCCTCGGCACTTCCCAATGCACTGAGCTGTGCACATGCCCTTTCAACGTCCCAACTCTACCCCTCCACCAGCTACTCCAACCCTCTGCATGAAATTGCCACCACTCAGCTCCTGTACAGTCCCACCGACGAAGGCAGCATGGAAACCTCTTTCACAAACTCTGTAACTGTACCCCTAGGGGTCTCTGTGATACATCACTCTCAGCTCTGCAATCTTTTGTGTAAAGGTAACAGTGTCATCATGACCTGATAAAACCCACTACCCTCATTGTAACAGTAAGATCCGTCCACACCGTCCCATCACACACTCCCGCGGTCAGACACAGATTGAAACTCCCTCCACACCGTCCCATCACACACTCCCGGTGTCAGACACAGATTGAAACTCCCTCCACACCGTCCCATCACACACTCCCGGTGTCAGACACAGATTGAAACTCCCTCCACACCGTCCCATCACACACTCCCGCGGTCAGACACAGATTGAAACTCCCTCCACACCGTCCCATCACTCACTCCCGGGGTCAGATACAGAGTGAAGCTCCCTCCACACCGTCCCATCACACACTCCCGGGGTCAGACACAGAGTGAAGCTCCCTCTACACCGTCCCCATCACACTCTCCCGGGGTCAGACACAGTGTGAATCTCCCTCCACACCGTCCCATCTCACACTCCCGGGGTCAGACACAGAGTGAATCTCCCTCCACACCGTCCCATCACACACTCCTGGGGTCAGACACAGACTGAATCTCCCTCTACACCGTCCCATCACACACTTCCGGGGTCAGACACAGAGTGAAACTCCCTCCACACCGTCCCATCACACACTCCCGGGGTCAGACACAGAGTGAATCTCCCTCCACACCGTCCCATCACACACTCCCGGGGTCAGACACAGAGTGAATCTCCCTCCACACTGCCCCATCACACACTCCCGGGGTCAGACACAGACTGAATCTCCCTCCACACCGTCCCATCACACACTCCCGGGGTCAGACACAGAGTGAAACTCCCTCCACACCGTCCCATCACACTCACCCGGGGTCAGACACAGAGTGAAGCTCCCTCCACTCCGTCCGAGCCAGTGTTGGAATATCTGTTTTACTGTAAGTGGAAGGTGAACGGGTGCTGGCAACACAGCGAGTCAGCATGGACTTAAATGGGCAAAGACTCTTGCACGGTCTGCTATCATCCCCGATTGAGAGCATGTGAATATTATCTCTGGAATGTGAACAGTCATGGCTTAGTCACGTCTGGTCCAGTGGGAACTTGGAATTTGGGATGTGTTCAGAACTCGCTTTGTCCGGACACTGCTTCTTCTTGCCCGTAGTGAAGTCAGGCAGCAGTCGGAGGGAGCTATCGATTGACAGGTGAATGGTCCAATTCCTCTGAGCACAGGACGATCCCACAGCCAGCTGGGCGCCTGCGGCGGAGTGAGTCTTATTCCGACCCCGGAGGAGACTTGTCTCTCAGTTGGTGTCCCCCTCGGGGTGGGTGGGTGGGGGGGGGGGCTTCTGGTTAGCATTTTCGCCGATAGCCCCCCTCACTGTCTTTCCATTTCACTGCCCATTCCTCGGTGTGGAGTGCTCCCTCCTTGACTCGCACCCCAACCTCTCCCGCAGCTCGGCGCTCCCTCCTCACTGCCCCAGCCGCCGCGTGAAGCTCCCTCGGTTAGAAGAACGTGCACGTAGAGGAGAGGGTTGTGGGGGGCGGGGGTAAGATTATGACATAGAAGCAGAATTAGACCATTCGGCCCATCGAGTCTGCTCCGCCATTCCATCATGGCTGATATACTATCCCTCTCAACCCCGTTCTCCCGCCTTCTCCCCGTAAACCGACGCCCTGACCCACTGGGAATCTATCAACCTCCGCTTTAAGAACACCGAGTGACTCGGCCTCCATAGATTCACTACCCTCTGGCTGAAGAAATTCCTCCTCATCTCTGTTCTAAATGGACGTCCCTCTATTCTGAGGCTGTGCCCTCAGGTCCGAGACTTCCCCACTATCCACGTCTCAGTGTTTGGTAGGTCTCAATGAGGTCCTCCCTTATGCGTCTAAACTCCAGTGAGGGTAGGGTCTGTGTGTGTGCCCGCGATGCAATGCCCTGAAGTGGCGTGACTGCAATGTACCCTCTGCACAACCCCTTCCCTCCTCGGGCAGGTGGGCTGCGCGACTGGGAGAGGCCGTCCCCAGCTGCTCCCCCTCCCAACAAATCCAGCGGATCTAGGAGTCCACCGCGTGCCACAATGGGGGTGCTGGGAGAGAGGACCGTGTGTGAGGGTCGTGTTAAAAGAGGGAGGGAGGAATTGGGGAGGGGAATGTCGAGTCGAGGGGAGAGTGGGGACAGAGGGAGGGAGAGAAATGGGCAAGGAGGGGTGAACTTTCGAGGAGGGAGGGGGTGAAGGGAGAACAGAAAGAAGGTGAGGGGGTAGAGATGGGGAAGAGAGAGGGAGCGGGAAGGAGAAAGGAGGGAAGGGGAGTGCATGAGGAGAGAATGAGGAAGGGTTGGGGGAGAGAGGGGAGAGGACAGAGGAGAGAGAATGGGGAAGGGTTGGAGAGGGGAAGGGGAGTGAGTGAGGGAAGGGTTTGGAGAGAATGGGGGAAGACGGGAGGGAAGGGTTGGGGAGAGAGGAGAGGAGGGGGAGAGAGGAGAGGACAGGGAAGACGGGGGGGAAGGTCGGGGAGAGAGGAGAGGACAGGGAAGACGGGAGGGAAGGGTCGGGGAGAGAGGAGAGGAGGGGGAGAGGGGAGAGGACAGGGAAGACGGGAGGGAAGGGTCGGGGAGAGAGGAGAGGAGGGGTTGAGAGGAGAGGACAGGGAAGACGGGAGGGAAGGGTCGGGGAGAGGAGAGGAGGGGGAGAGGGGAGAGGACAGGGAAGACGGGAGGGAAGGGTCGGGGAGAGAGGAGAGGAGGGGGAGAGGGGAGAGGACAGGGAAGACGGGAGGGAAGGGTCGGGGAGAGAGGAGAGAGGGGGAGAGAGGAGAGGACAGGGAAGACGGAAGGAGAGGTGGAGAAAAGAGAAGAATTGGGGAGGGGGAGGGAAGAAAGGGGGAGTGAGAGGAAGGGGAAGACAGTGGGGGCTTGAGGGGCAAGAGAGCGGGAGTGAGAGGAGTGTGGAGAGACTATTTCCCTGGGCTGAGGAGGGAGAGGGTGGACGGGAGGGAAGGGTCGGGGAGAGAGGAGAGGAGGAGGAGAGGAGGGGGAGAGGGGAGAGGACAGGGAAGACGAGAGGGAAGGGTCGGGGAGAGAGGAGAGGAGGGGGAGAGGGGAGAGGGTGGACGGGAGGGGACGGGGAGGTATAGCCGGTGCTGAACGCGGGGCCGGAGGCATCAATTCAGCGCAAACTGTTCGAGGCCGATTTTCTGGCAGGCGATCTCGGTGCGAAATTAAAACCAGGAGATTCTGCCACCCCAGCCCCCTCGAGTCAAAATGCCGCCTCTGAGTGATCCGGGACATCTTAATAGTCCTCATAACCCCATTGAACTGAACCCTCTGCCACCCCCGCCCCCGAGAAAAACCCAGAGACGTTAACCCCTTCCATCCTCTCCCTTTGGGTCGGATTTGGAGGCTGGTAATTCAGTCAGACATCGTCAGTGGGTGGGGTAAAGAGTTAGGCGCTAGGCGAATTCACCCCCGGGACTGGGCCCCCGTGGGTTCCCTGGTTCAACAGCTCCTGCAATGGCCCGGGTCTGCAGCGAGATGTGTGCGGGGGAGGCAAGGGAGGGGAGAAGATGAGACGGTAGGGGTAGGGGTAGGGAGGGAGGGGAAGGGAAGGGGTGAAAGGAGGGGAGGGGAGGATTGGAGGGGAGATGAGGGAGGGAGGAAAGGGAGAAGAGGGGAGGGAGGGGTGAGCGGATGAGAGTAGGGAAAAGGAGGTGAGGGGGAGAGAAAGGGAGGGAAGGGAGATAAGTGAAGTGAGGGAAGGGGAGTAGTGGGAAGAGGGAGGAGGGAGGGAAAGAAGAGGAGAGAAGATAGAGGGGGAGGGAAGGGAGAGGAGAGGGGAGAAAAGAGAGGAAAGTGAGAGGAGGGCAGGGGAGGGGGAGGATGAGTGGAGGGTAGAGGAGAGAAGGGAGGGGGAGAGGAGGTAGAGGGAGAGAGAGGAGGAGAGATGGGAAAGGGAGGGGGAGAAGCGGTGAGGGAAGGGGGAGCGGCGAGTAGTGAGGAGAGAAAGGGAGGGGGCGAGGGCAGAGGGGATGGAGCGGAGAGTGGGACGTTGTTGGAGGGAGGAGAGGGTAGAGGGGAGTGGAGAACACGGCCCCTTTAAGACGCGAACATTAACCGCAGTCTCCTCCCAGGCAGCAACAAGACTGCGAGCGCTCGCTCTCTGCCTTTACCATGAGCAACGCGAGTCAAAAGCTGGGCTCGCCCGCGGCACCAGCGGCGGCGGCGGCGGCGGCGGCAGACGGAGAGATGCCAGCCACCGAGAAGGACCTGGCGGACGACGCGCCCTGGAAGAAGATTCAGCAGAACACATTCACCCGCTGGTGCAACGAGCACCTCAAGTGTGTGAACAAGCGGATCGCCAACTTACAGACAGACCTGAGCGATGGGCTGCGCCTCATCGCCCTGCTGGAAGTTCTCAGCCAGAAGAAGATGTTCCGAAAGTTTAACCAGCGACCCAACTTCAGGCAGATGCAGCTGGAGAACGTGTCGGTGGGCCTGGAATTCTTGGACCGGGAAAATATCAAGTTAGTCTCTATCGGTGAGTGTTAGCCCCCCCCCCCAAAAAAAATATAATACAGTAGTTAAACTTTGGAGAGAACTGGTTATTATTTTTAAATCTGCACGCTGTCTTCCGCATAATTGTTGACAAATTCAGTCGGAAACTTCATTTTTCTCTCCCGTAAATGCCTGCGAGAAAACGGACCTCGAAATAAGTGGTCCAAAACCCTTAATTTGTTTGTCCATTTTCCTGAAAATGCCCGCAAGGAAACGAATCTCGAGTATGTATGCGGCCCAAAATTCTATTACATTTTATTTCCCTGTAAATGCCCGCAAGAAAATTAACCTGCAGATGTGTGGTATTGATTTCTATTGTGTTTGCTGGAAATGTCTACCAGGGAAGGAATCTGGAGTCAGGACAATTGTCCTGGAGATGCCTGCAAGGGAAGGAAACTGGGGGAAGCACGCATTGCACACACGGATAACGCCAATGACTTTTCGAAAAGTTTGCGAAACTTTCTTGCCAAACTTTTCACCAACGTTTTTCAGAAGGTTTGCAACGACGAAACTTGGGAGGAGGGGGGGGGGGGGAAGTTAAGAGGAAGCCGATATTCATATCGCTTAACAGTTTAATGGAGAGGGGAAATTCTCCCGGGATTGACTGTGGAAGCGAGGGGGAGGGGGTTTCAATCTTAAAAGTGTTGCTTCTTTCGGGGCGGATATTGGGATTAACCGCTTTTTAGGTGCGCGTTCGAAGGAAGGGGGTTTTGAAGGCAGAGGAGGCTACATGCTAGGGGTACTGCATTTTCGGGGTAGTTAACGTTTTAGGGGGCAAATTTTAAGGGTAACGGTTTCTGACGGTAATCTTTGGGAGGTGGTGGGGTGGGGGAGGGGTTGTAACTGAAGCTGGACGGGAGGTTTGCTCCACGCACGCCTGGCCAGGGTGATTCTTTGTCAGGGCTGAATCAGGCGCACACTCCCTTTTTTCTCTGTGAAGAGAGAGGGGCGAGAGCTGCGGATTAGAAATTCTGTAACTCGTCCCGTTCCAAGCCGATTTGCCTGTGTGTGTGTGTGTTTTCCTCTGGGGGGGCAGCTTTCCTTCTGTCTAGCAGACGCTATCTTTCGGGAATGTGAGTCATTTTTACGGAAAACTTCGCCTTCACTTGTGTCCTTTTACAAGCAAGATTATCCCCCCCCCCCAATCCAGTACACAATGCCCGCTCTCCCCCGCCCAGACGTCCCACTCACCACTTGCTCTAATTCCCAGAAGGTTATCTACGGGGGAGGGCGGGAAGAAAGTTTACGAGGATTTTTTTTTTCTCTTCCCGCCGGGAAAGCCGACTGGAATTTAATGCAGATTTGGGGATTTTTTTAATGTTCCTGGCTGTGGCGTGTTCTAGCTCCCTCTAGGCTTTGTTTAAAGTCGGCCCTATTGTTAAATCCAACGAGAAAATAAACTGATCCTGGGTGGGGGGAGTGTCCTGGTGTATACCAGCAGATTAGAAAATAGCAGCTCGTTTCTCAGGAAAAGCTCCCCCCCCCCCTCCCCACTTCCCGGGGGACGGGAACAAATGGGAAAAGTCTGTTCTCCGCTCCGGAGGGGAGGGGAAGGGGCGTGTGGGCTCAATTTTCCCAACTTCCTCATTGCCGAGGGCCTCCCGGGCTGGAGTGTGGTGAGGCGAGGGGTGGGCACCGCTGACAGACGCAGGGTGTGGCCTCTGTCTGTTCCCCGGCCCGAGCCTGCCTGTCGCCCGCCCGCACTTCCCGTAAGGTCGTGGGTAACCAACCCACTGTCGGTCCCTCTCCCGCATTCCCACTCCCCCCTTTCCCCCCTTTCCCCCCTTTCCCCCCTTTCCCCCCTTTCCCCCTTTCCCCCCTTTCCCCCCTTTCCCCCCCTTTTCCCCCCTTTCCCCCCTTTCCCCCCTTTCCCCCCTTTCCCCCCTTTCCCCCCTTTCCCCCCTTTCCCCCCTTTCCCCCCTTTCCCCCCCTCTCCTTTTTGCTCTTTTTCCCTCATTCTCACTTTTTTTCTTTCTCTTGGTCCTTTCCCGCCTTTTGCACTGATCTCTCCCCTCCCTCGACCTCTTTTCTCGATCCCTTATCTCTCGTCCTTTGCACTGATCCTCACTCCATCACTCTTTCCCTCTTCCCCTCTTTCTCACACACCCTTCCTCTCACCCCCACTCTCGTCCCCTCTTTTTCTCTTTCCCCCCCTTCTCCCTTGCCCCCCCATCTCCCTCGCTCCCCCCCCCCCACTCTCCCTGACTCTATTTTTCACTCTGTTTGTGGTTTCTGGGTTGGCATTGAGTTGACATTGGGAAATGCCTGACCACTGCAACATTGAATGATAAGAAACCACCCATCCTGTCTCTGTTGGGCCAGTAATCATTTGTCATGCACTTCCCCCACCACAACTGTCCGCCTGCACCCAAGCAGGGATCATTGGATGGTGTGGAGGGAGCTTCACTCTGTGTCTGACCCCGGGAGTGTGTGATGGGACGGTGTGGAGGGAGATTCACTCTGTGTCTGACCCCGGGAGTGTGTGATGGGACGGTGTGGAGGGAGTTTCACTCTGTGTCTGACCCCGGGAGTGTGTGATGGGACGGTGTGGAGGGAGTTTCACTGTGTGTCTGACCCCGGGAGTGTGTGATGGGACGGTGTGGGGGGAGATTCAGGGTTCCATGGTCCCAGAATCTCCAGTGGTAAAGGATTCCAGTCCCAGATTCCCTCTAGAACATGGCATTCCATCTTCAGCCATTTTCCCAGCTCCAGTATTCTGGCAGATGTCTCCAGGAATATTCCTGCTACGTCCCTGTGTGTTGCACATCAGTTGAATCATGGACTTGTGTCCTAAACCCTCACCTCCCAACTTTTATACAGCCCAACAACAGGCCCTTCGGCCCAACTCATCACTGTCTACCTGAACCGTGTTGTCCCATACACCTCCGTTCCAATCCACGTGTCTATCTGAGCCTCCTCTGGGTACTGGCCTCTCATTCCACCTACCCACCCCACCCTTTGTTGCCCCTCAGGTTTACCTGCCATCGTTCACCCCTCCACACCCTGGGGTAAAGTCTTAGACCATCCATCTTGGGTATGCCCCTCCTAGTTTTATAAACCCCTGGACGTACAGACCTTTTATCCTGATCCGGGATCAATCCAGCCCTTCCCTCGATCGTAACCCTCCATTTTTCTATCACCCACGTGCCTTTCTCAGAGTCTCGGAAATGACCCGAATGTATCTTCCGCACACCCACTGCTGTCCATGTAAAAAAAACTTAACTGTGAAATTGCCTCTCCCCCTATACTTTCCACCAATCACCTTAAAATTATGCACCCCCATACTAACTATTCCCCCCCGGGAAGGAGTCTCTGGCTGTCCACACAGTCTGTGCCTCAAGTCACCTCTCACCCTCCTCTCCAAAGCGAATAGTCCCTTCACCCTCACTCAACCTACCTTCGTATGACATGCTCTCTGGCCCAGGCAGTATCCTGGTAAATCCCCTTTGTGCCCTCTCTCTAAAGCTCCCACATCCTTCCTATAATGAGGTGACCAGAGCTGAGCACGGTCCTCCCAGCTGTGGTTGAGAAGAGCTGCCACGTTACCTCACAGCACTTGTGCCCAGTTGCTCATAATTGAGGTTTCTTGGATTTCCTTGCCCCCCCCCCCCCAAGTCTCCTTCCCGCCCCCTGGCATTCAGCCTGGCACCAGCTCCCAGGCGAGGGTGCCTCCCTCCCGCCCTTCGCCCAGTGCCCTGGGCCTGGCTCTTCCTTGCAGCCCCGGGGCCTGACTGTTCAGGCCCGCGGCCTAACCGTTCAGGCCTGGGGCCTAACACCTGTGGGTAAGCCTGCAGGGGTGGGTAAGCCGATAAAGGCTGAAACCATCTTCCTGAGGCCGGAACGGGTCTGGCAGTAGGCAGCTAGCAATTACGGGGACGTGTGGGTACGTTGTCTGCGACCCACTTCTCTACCCCCCCACCCGCCCCCGGCTGGGTCTGCTGCCCGTGCAGCGGGCTCCCCCTGCCCACACAGCTGATGGGCCAACAGGAACCGTTTGGCACCAGCAGCGTTGCAGGAGTCGCTGGTCAGTGTAGAACTCAACGTAAGGCTTCCTTAGGGACTCCAGCTCCATATTTTCCCCAGGGGGGGCGGGGTTACTCCCAAAGCCTTCCCCATGAGTGGGTGTAGCCGCAAGGCGGCGGAGGTTTGCCCACGGCTCCCATCTGGCCGAAGCGACTGGTTTTAAGGCGCCAGTAACCCGCCTCCGGTCAGTAGAAACGGGTTCCACTGGCCTTAGTAGCTGAGCCACAAGCGAAGGCCAGGAGCCGGACAGTCGTCCGAGTCTATGTGAGACACACGCCATTAGGAGCATTTAATAGGTGAAGAAGAAAGCCAAGCAGTCTTGTTTTTCCGAGGCTGAGTTGCCAGCTCGATGGTCAACCCAGTGCGGATGGAAAGCGTGCCAGGGAGCCGGCCGGATTCGAACCCGGGAGCCTTCGCTCTGAAGTCCGGCACTGACCAGCCGGCAGTTCAGCAGGTAGTGGGAGCTGATCCCCCATTACCACCCCTGGCTATTACAGCCTTGCAGCTTTGGAGGGTAAATCCCTCTTTTATTGGCTACACCCTCCGCTATTGCGCTTCCTGACTGGCTAGACGTGCAGGGTGGGGAGGGGGACGGTCGTCTCCTCCCCGCCACACAGACCAGCTCGTGTTGGTGGGGCTCAGCAAGGAACATTACAGCACACTGCAGACCTTTCGGCCCACAACGCCATGCCGACCATTTATCCTACTCTGCAATCAATCGCAGCCTTCCCTCCCATGTGACCCTTCATTTTCCTATCATCCATGTGCCTCTACTGACCCCTGGGAGGGTGATCCACACACCCACCACCCTCCGTGTAAATAAAAAAATCCCCTACCTCTGACATCCTCCAATCACTTTAAAATTCTGCCCCCCCCCCACCGTATCAGCCATTTCAAATATTAAATTGTCACACTACGTCAAAACGTACGGTGAAATGCGTCAGAGCGAATCGGCGAGGTTTGTTCCGGGGGCACAGACTGTAAGTGTCGCCCTGCTAAAGGCGCCAAACGAGGAAGCCCACACCACGCTAACTCCACGACGTCCACCCTCGGACTGTGGGAGGAAACCAGAGCACCCGGAGGAAACCCACGCGGTTACGGGGAGAGCGGACAAACCCCCTCGCGGACGGCGGCGGGAATCGAACCCCGACCTCGCGGCCAGTGCTCTCCAGCGTGGTGCCGATCACCCCGTTCCCCCTCCTGTGAAAAGTCTCGGTCGCCTCGATCGAGTCATCTCTCCTCCTCCTTTGCACCAGCGAGGAAGGTCCTAGCTCACTCAACCCGTCCTCATACGACGCGCTCTCTGATCCAGGCAGCATCCTGGTGAATCTCCTCCACACCCTCTCTAATCCAGGCAGCATCCTGGTGAATCTCCTCTGTACCCTCTCTAATTCAGACAGTGTCCCGGTGAATCTCCTCTGCACCCTCTCTATAGCTCCTACATCCTTCCGATAATGAGGCGGCCAGAACTGGACACAATGCTGCAAGTGTGGCCTGACCATGGTTTTATAGAGCTGCAACATTACCTTGTAATTCTTGAACTCAATCCCCCAACGAACGAAGGCCAAAACGCCACAAACCTTTCACCCACAGTGCCGAGCTCCCCCCTCACATCTCCCCAATGCCGAGTTCCTCTCTGGTGCGGAAGCCCCTCTTTGCCCTGACAGTGTGGAGCTCCCTCACCACCTTCTGCTCCGCCGTGCGATGCTCCCTCACCCTCCCCCACCCGGGGTGTGGAGCCCCCTCACTGCCCGCCACCCCGCGGCGCAGATCTCCCTCGCCATTCCGCATGTCCTCATCGCTCCTGGCCCTCTCTCTCCTCCTCTGCGGCCTTCCTGTTTTGCCCCCTCCAGTCCCGCATTCTGGAATTGGGATGTCCAGCACGGACACAGGCTCCACCTCAGCCAGCTGTCTGCACCAGTTCTGCACACGTCCCATTTCGTTCTGTCCAAATAAATCCCCCCACAATTCTAAATTCTGCCCCTCGCCCCCCCCTCCCCAACTTGGGAACTATTGGTCTCAGTTGGGCCAACTAACTCAAGGGGTCTGCAGGTCTTTGGTAACTGGTTAGAAACTCCGGCAGACTTTGGGGAGGGGGACATCACTGTGCCTTCAGCCCCCCTCCTCCCCTTGGTCTAGGGGCTCCCGCCCTCCCTCCCCCCCTCGAGCACTCTGCATTCCCTCCCTCGCCCCACCGTGCTCCTTCCCTCCCACCCTGAGGCCTCCATCTCCCTCCTTCCCTCCACCGTGGACCTCGGTGCTCCCTCTGTCTCCATAGAGACAATGTCAAAGTGGTGAGGTTAAGGAAGATATGGCCACAAAGGGGGCAGACGGGTTAGGTACAGGCAGTTGTCATGGCGTTAGGCGGGCCGAATGGCCGGCCCCTCGCTAAGTAATTGGCCTTTTCACCCAGAGAGAACTGAGCGGCTGCAATAGAACGGCTGTTGAGCGAGGCGGATGTAGAGATATCAACAGCATTTACGGGATGTCTAGACAAGCACTGAATCACCCAGAGACACAAGGGTACCTTGGGTCAGGAACTACAAGATTGAATTAACACAACATCACCCTGTGTCTGACCCCAGGAGTGTGTGATGGGACGGTGTGGAGGGAGATTCACTCTGTGTCTGACCCCGGGAGAGTGTGATGGGACAGTGTGGAGGGAGCTTCACTCTGTGTCTGACCCCGGGAGTGTGTGATAGGACGGTGTGGAAGGAGTTTCACTCTGTGTCTGACCCCGGGAGTGTGTGATGGGACGGTGTGGAGGGAGATTCACTCTGTGTCTGAACCCAGGAGTGTGTGATGGGACAGTGTGGAGGGAGATTCACTCTGTGTCTGACCCCGGGAGTGTGTGATGGGACAGTGTAGAGGGAGATTCACTCTGTGTCTGACCCCAGGAGTGTGTGATGGGACAGTGTAGAGGGAGATTCACTCTGTGTCTGACCCCGGGAGTGTGTGATGGGACGGTGTGGAGGGAGTTTCACTCTGTGTCTGACCCCAGGAGTGTGTGATGGGACAGTGTGGAGGGAGTTTCACTCTGTGTCTGACCCCAGGAGTGTGTGATGGGACAG
>NW_026779740.1:0-75700 GCF_030144855.1 Hypanus sabinus
TTCACTGACTCTCTCTGTTCTGAATCGGTGTTTTACTGAGAGACTCTCTCCTGTTCTGAATCGGTGTTTCACTGAGGATCCTCTCCTGTTCTGAATCGGTGTTTTCACTGAGGGACTCTCTCTGTTCTGAATCGGTGTTTCACTGAGGGATCCTCTCCTTGTCTGAATTGGTGTTTCACTGAGGGACTCTCTCCTGTTCTGAATCGGTGTTTCACTGAGGACTCTCTCCTGTTCTGAATCGGTGTTTCACTGAGGGACCCTCTCCTGTTCTGAATCGGTGTTTCACTGAGGGACCCTCTCCTGTTCTGAATCGGTGTTTCACTGAGGGACTCTCTCCTGTTCTGAATCAGAGTTTCACTGAGGGACTCTCTCCTGTTCTGAATCGGTGTTTCACTGAGGGACTCTCTCCTGTTCTGAATCGGTGTTTCACTGAGGGACTCTCTCCTGTTCTGAATCGGTGTCTCACTGAGGGACCCTCTCCTGTTCTGAATCGGTGTTTCACTCAGGGATTCTCTCCTGTTCTGAATCGGTGTTTCACTGAGGGACTCTCTCCTGTTCTGAATCGGTGTTTCACTGAGGGACTCTCTCCTGTTCTGAATCGGTGTCTCACTGAGGGACCCTCTCCTGTTCTGAATCGGTGTCTCACTGAGGGACCCTCTCCTGTTCTGAATCGGTGTCTCACTGAGGGACCCTCTCCTGTTCTGAATCGGTGTTTCACTGAGGGACCCTCTCCTGTTCTGAATCGGTGTTTCACTGAGGGACTCTCTCCTGTTCTGAATCGGTGGTTTCGACTCTCTCCTGTTCTGAATCGGTGTTTCACTTAGGGACTCTCTCCTGTTCTGAATCGGTGTTTCACTGAGGGACTCTCTCCTGTTCTGAATCACTGTTTCACTGACTCTGTCCTGTTCTGAATCGGTGTCTCACTGAGGGACCCTCTCCTGTTCTGAATCGGTGATACACTGAGGGACTCTCTCCTGTTCTGAATCGGTGTTTCAATGAGGGACTCTCTCCTGTTCTGAATCGGTGTTTCACTGAGGGACTCTCTCCTGTTCTGAATCGGTGTTTCACTGAGGGACTCTCTCCTGTTCTGAATCGGTGTTTCACTAAGGGGACTCTCTCCTGTTCTGAATCGGTGTTTCACTGAGGGACCCTCTCCTGTTCTGAATCGGTGTTTCACTGAGGGACTCTCTCCTGTTCTGAATCGGTGTTTTCGACTCTCTCCTGTTCTGAATCGGTGTTTCACTGAGCGACTCTCTCCTGTTCTGAATCGGTGTTTCACTTGAGGGACTCTCTCTGTTCTGAATCGGTGTTTCACTGAGGGACTCTCTCCTGTTCTGAATCGATGTTTCACTGAGGGACTCTCTCCTGTTCTGAATCAGTGTTTCACTGACTCTGTCCTGTTCTGAATCGGTGTCTCACTGAGGGACCCTCTCCTGTTCCTGAATCGGTGATACACTGAGGGACTCTCTCCTGTTCTGAATCGAGTGTTTCAATGAGGGACTCTCTCCTGTTCTGAATCGGTGTTTCACTGAGGGACTCTCTCCTGTTCTGAATCCGTGTTTCACTGAGGGACTCTCTCCTGTTCTGAATCGGTATTTCACTAAGGGACTCTCTCCTGTTCTGAATCGGTGTTTCACTGAGGGACTCTCTCCTGTTCTGAATCGGTGTTTCACTGAGGGATCCTCTCCTGTTCTGAATCGGTGTTTCACTGAGGGACTCTCTCTGTTCTGAAACGGTGTTTCACTGAGGGGACTCTCCCTGTTCTGAATCGTGTTTCACTGAGGGACCAACTCCTGTTCTGAATCGGTGTTTCACTGAGTGACCCTCTCCTGTTCTGAATCGGTGTTTCACTGAGGGACTCTCTCCTGTTCTGAATCGGTGTCTCACTGAGGGACCCTCTCCTGTTCTGAATCGGTGTCTCACTGAGGGACCCTCTCCTGTTCTGAATCGGTGTCTCACTGAGGGACCCTCTCCTGTTCTGAATCGGTGTTTCACTGAGGGACCCTCTCCTGTTCTGAATCGGTGTTTCACTGAGGGACTCTCTCCTGTTCTGAATCGGTGTTTCACTCTCTCCTGTTCTGAATCGGTGTTTCACTGAGGGACTCTCTCCTGTTCTGAATCGGTGTTTCACTGAGGGACACTCTCCTGTTCTGAATCGGTGTTTCACTGAGGGATTCTCTCCTGTTCTGAATCAGTGTTTCACTGACTCTCTCCTGTTCTGAGTCGGTGTTTCACTGAGGGACTCTCTCCTGTTCTGAATCGGTGTCTCACTGAGGGACCCTCTCCTGTTCTGAATCGGTGTTTCACTGAGGGACTCTCTCCTGTTCTGAATCGGTGTTTCAATGAGGGACTCTCTCCTGTTCTGAATCGGTGTTTCACTGAGGGACTCTCTCCTGTTCTGAATCGGTGTTTCACTGAGGGACCCTCTCCTGTTCTGAATCGGTGTTTCACTGAGGGACCCTCTCCTGTTCTGAATCGGTGTTTCACTGAGGGACCCTCTCCTGTTCTGAATCGGTGTTTCACTGAGGGACTCTCTCCTGTTCTGAATCGGTGTTTCACTCTCTCCTGTTCTGAATCGGTGTTTCACTGAGCGACTCTCTCCTGTTCTGAATCGGTGTTTCACTGAGGGACTCTCTCCTGTTCTGAATCAGTGTTTCACTGACTCTGTCCTGTTCTGAATCGGTGTCTCACTGAGGGACCCTCTCCTGTTCTGAATCGGTGATACACTGAGGGACTCTCTCCTGTTCTGAATCGGTGTTTCAATGAGGGACTCTCTCCTGTTCTGAATCGGTGTTTCACTGAGGGACTCTCTCCTGTTCTGAATCCGTGTTTCACTGAGGGACTCTCTCCTGTTCTGAATCGGTATTTCACTAAGGGACTCTCTCCTGTTCTGAATCGGTGTTTCACTGAGGGACTCTCTCCTGTTCTGAATCGGTGTTTCACTGAGGGACTCTCCCCTGTTCTGAATCGGTGTTTCACTGAGGGACCAACTCCTGTTCTGAATCGGTGTTTCACTGAGTGACCCTCTCCTGTTCTGAATCGGTGTTTCACTGAGGGACTCTCTCCTGTTCTGAATCGGTGTCTCACTGAGGGACCCTCTCCTGTTCTGAATCGGTGTCTCACTGAGGGACCCTCTCCTGTTCTGAATCGGTGTCTCACTGAGGGACCCTCTCCTGTTCTGAATCGGTGTTTCACTGAGGGACCCTCTCCTGTTCTGAATCGGTGTTTCACTGAGGGACTCTCTCCTGTTCTGAATCGGTGTTTCACTCTCTCCTGTTCTGAATCGGTGTTTCACTGAGGGACTCTCTCCTGTTCTGAATCGGTGTTTCACTGAGGGACACTCTCCTGTTCTGAATCGGTGTTTCACTGAGGGATTCTTTCCTGTTCTGAATCAGTGTTTCACTGACTCTCTCCTGTTCTGAGTCGGTGTTTCACTGAGGGACTCTCTCCTGTTCTGAATCGGTGTCTCACTGAGGGACCCTCTCCTGTTCTGAATCGGTGTTTCACTGAGGGACTCTCTCCTGTTCTGAATCGGTGTTTCAATGAGGGACTCTCTCCTGTTCTGAATCGGTGTTTCACTGAGGGACTCTCTCCTGTTCTGAATCGGTGTTTCACTGAGGGACCCTCTCCTGTTCTGAATCGGTGTTTCACTGAGGGACCCTCTCCTGTTCTGAATCGGTGTTTCACTGAGGGACCCTCTCCTGTTCTGAATCGGTGTTTCACTGAGGGACTCTCTCCTGTTCTGAATCGGTGTCTCACTGAGGGACCCTCTCCTGTTCTGAATCGGTGTTTCACTGAGGGATCCTCTCCTGTTCTGAATCGGTGTTTCACTGAGGGACTCTCTCCTGTTCTGAATCGGTGTTTCACTGAGGGACTCTCTCCTGTTCTGAATCGGTGTTTCACTGAGGGACCCTCTCCTGTTCTGAATCGGTGTTTCACTGAGGGACTCTCTCCTGTTCTGAATCGGTGTTTCACTGAGGGACTCTCTCCTGTTCTGAATCGGTGCTTCACTGAGGGATTCTCTCCTGTTCTGAATCGGTGTTTCACTGAGGGACTCTCTCCTGTTCTGAATCGGTGTTTCACTGAGGGACTCTCTCCTGTTCTGAATTGGTGTTTCACTGAGGGATCCTCTCCTGTTCTGAATCGGTGTTTCACTGAGGGACTCTCTCCTGTTCTGAATCGGTGTTTCACTGAGGGAGTCTCTCCTGTTCTGAATCGGTGTTTCACTGAGGGACTCTCTCCTGTTCTGAATCGGTGTTTCACTGAGGGACTCTCTCCTGTTCTGAATCAGTGTTTCACTGACTCTCTCCTGTTCTGAATCGGTGTCTCACTGAGGGACCCTCTCCTTTTCTGAATCGGTGTTTCACTGAGAGATTCTCTCCTGTTCTGAATCGGTGTATCACTGAGGGACTCTCTCCTGTTCTGAATCGTTGTTTCTCTGAGGGACTCTCTCCTGTTCTGAATCGGTGTCTCACTGAGGGACCCTCTCCTGTTCTGAATCGGTGTTTCACTGAGGGACTCTCTCCTGTTCTGAATCGGTGTTTCAATGAGGGACTCTCTCCTGTTCTGAATCGGTGTTTCTCTGAGGGACTCTCTCCTGTTCTGAATCGGTGTTTCACTGAGGGACTCTCTCCTGTTCTGAATCGGTGTTTCACTGAGGGACTCTCTCCTGTTCTGAATCGGTGTTTCACTGAGGGACGCTCTCCTATTCTGAATCGGTGTTTCAATGAGGGACTCTCTCCTGTTCTGAATCGGTGTTTCACTGAGGGACTCTCTCCTGTTCTGAATCGGTGTTTCACTGAGAGACGCTCTCCTGTTCTGAATCGGTGTTTCAATGAGGGACTCTCTCCTGTTCTGAATCGGTGTTTCACTGAGGGACTCTCTCCTGTTCTGAATCGGTGTTTCAATGAGGGACTCTCTCCTGTTCTGAATCGGTGTTTCACTGAGGGACTCTCTCCTGTTCTGAATCGGTGTTTCACTGAGGGACGCTCTCCTGTTCTGAATCGGTGTTTCACTGAGGGATCCTCTCCTGTTCTGAATCGGTGTTTCACTGAGGGACTCTCTCCTGTTCTGAATCGGTGTCTCACTGAGGGACCCTCTCCTGTTCTGAATCGGTGTTTCACTGAGGGACTCTCTCCTGTTCTGAATCGGTGTTTCACTGAGGGACCCTCTCCTGTTCTGAATTGGTGTCTCACTGAGGGACCCTCTCCTGTTCTGAATCGGTGTTTCACTGAGGGACTCTCTCCTGTTCTGAATCGGTGTTTCACTGAGGGACTCTCTCCTGTTCTGAATCGGTGTTTCACTGAGGGACCCTCTCCTGTTCTGAATTGGTGTCTCACTGAGGGACCCTCTCCTGTTCTGAATCGGTGTTTCACTGAGGGACTCTCTCCTGTTCTGAATCGGAGTTTCACTCTCTCCTGTTCTGAATCGGTGTTTCACTGAGGGACTCTCTCCTGTTCTGAATCGGTGTTTCACTGAAGGACTCTCTCCTGTTCAGAATCGGTGTTTCACTGAGGGACTCTCTCCTGTTCTGAATCGGTGTTTCACTGAGGGACTCTCTCCTGTTCTGAATCGGTGTTTCACTCTCTCCTGTTCTGAATCGGTGTTTCACTCTCTCCTGTTCTGAATCGGTGTTTCACTGAGGGACTCTCTCCTGTTCTGAATCGGTGTTTCACTGAGGGACTCTCTCCTGTTCTGAATCGGTGTTTCACTGAGGGACTCTCTCTTGTTCTGAATCGGTGTTTCACTGACTCTCTCCTGTTCTGAATCGGTGTTTCACTGAGGGACTCTCTCCTGTTCTGAATCGGTGTTTCACTGAGGGACTCTCTCCTGTTCTGAATCGGTGTTTCACTGAGGGACTCTCTCTTGTTCTGAATCGGTGTTTCACTGACTCTCTCCTGTTCTGAATCGGTGTTTTACTGAGAGACTCTCTCCTGTTCTGAATCGGTGTTTCACTGAGGGATCCTCTCCTGTTCTGAATCGGTGTTTCACTGAGGGACTCTCTCCTGTTCTGAATCGGTGTTTCACTGAGGGATCCTCTCCTGTTCTGAATCGGTGTTTCACTGAGGGACTCTCTCCTGTTCTGAATCGGTGTTTCACTGAGGGACTCTCTCCTGTTCTGAATCGGTGTTTCACTGAGGGACTCTCTCCTGTTCTGAATCGGTGTTTCACTGAGGGACCCTCTCCTGTTCTGAATCGGTGTTTCACTGAGGGACTCTCTCCTGTTCTGAATCAGTGTTTCACTGAGGGACTCTCTCCTGTTCTGAATCGGTGTTTCACTGAGGGACTCTCTCCTGTTCTGAATCGGTGTTTCACTGAGCGACTCTCTCCTGTTCTGAATCGGTGTCACACTGAGGGACCCTCTCCTGTTCTGAATCGGTGTTTCACTCAGGGATTCTCTCCTGTTCTGAATCGGTGTTTCACTGAGGGACTCTCTCCTGTTCTGAATCGGTGTTTCACTGAGGGACTCTCTCCTGTTCTGAATCGGTGTCTCACTGAGGGACCCTCTCCTGTTCTGAATCGGTGTCTCACTGAGGGACCCTCTCCTGTTCTGAATCGGTGTCTCACTGAGGGACCCTCTCCTGTTCTGAATCGGTGTCTCACTGAGGGACCCTCTCCTGTTCTGAATCGGTGTTTCACTGAGGGACTCTCTCCTGTTCTGAATCGGTGTTTCAATGAGGGACTCTCTCCTGTTCTGAATCGGTGTTTCACTGAGGGACTCTCTCCTGTTCTGAATCGGTGTTTCACTGAGGGACCCTCTCCTGTTCTGAATCGGTGTTTCACTGAGGGATCCTCTCCTGTTCTGAATCGGTGTTTCACTGAGGGACTCTCTCCTGTTCTGAATCGGTGTTTCACTGAGGGACTCTCTCCTGTTCTGAATCGGTGTTTCACTGAGGGACCCTCTCCTGTTCTGAATCGGTGTTTCACTGAGGGACTCTCTCCTGTTCTGAATCGGTGTTTCACTGAGGGACTCTCTCCTGTTCTGAATCGGTGCTTCACTGAGGGATTCTCTCCTGTTCTGAATCGGTGTTTCACTGAGGGACTCTCTCCTGTTCTGAATCGGTGTTTCACTGAGGGACTCTCTCCTGTTCTGAATCGGTGTTTCACTGAGTGATCCTCTCCTGTTCTGAATCGGTGTTTCACTGAGGGACTCTCTCCTGTTCTGAATCGGTGTTTCACTGAGGGAGTCTCTCCTGTTCTGAATCGGTGTTTCACTGAGGGACTCTCTCCTGTTCTGAATCGGTGTTTCACTGAGGGACTCTCTCCTGTTCTGAATCAGTGTTTCACTGACTCTCTCCTGTACTGAATCGGTGTCTCACTGAGGGACCCTCTCCTGTTCTGAATCGGTGTTTCACTGAGAGATTCTCTCCTGTTCTGAATCGGTGTATCACTGAGGGACTCTCTCCTGTTCTGAATCGGTGTTTCTCTGAGGGACTCTCTCCTGTTCTGAATCGGTGTCTCACTGAGGGACCCTCTCCTGTTCTGAATCGGTGTTTCACTGAGGGAGTCTCTCCTGTTCTGAATCGGTGTTTCAATGAGGGACTCTCTCCTGTTCTGAATCGGTGTTTCACTGAGGGACTCTCTCCTGTTCTGAATCGGTGTTTCACTGAGGGACTCTCTCCTGTTCTGAATCGGTGTTTCACTGAGGGACTCTCTCCTGTTCTGAATCGGTGTTTCACTGAGGGACGCTCTCCTATTCTGAATCGGTTTTTCAATGAGGGACTCTCTCCTGTTCTGAATCGGTGTTTCACTGAGGGACTCTCTCCTGTTCTGAATCGGTGTTTCACTGAGGGACGCTCTCCTGTTCTGAATCGGTGTTTCAATGAGGGACTCTCTCCTGTTCTGAATCGGTGTTTCACTGAGGGACTCTCTCCTGTTCTGAATCGGTGTTTCAATGAGGGACTCTCTCCTGTTCTGAATCGGTGTTTCACTGAGGGACTCTCTCCTGTTCTGAATCGGTGTTTCACTGAGGGACGCTCTCCTGTTCTGAATCGGTGTTTCACTGAGGGATCCTCTCCTGTTCTGAATCGGTGTTTCACTGAGGGACTCTCTCCTGTTCTGAATCGGTGTCTCACTGAGGGACCCTCTCCTGTTCTGAATCGGTGTTTCACTGAGGGACTCTCTCCTGTTCTGAATCGGTGTTTCACTGAGGGACCCTCTCCTGTTCTGAATTGGTGTCTCACTGAGTGACCCTCTCCTGTTCTGAATCGGTGTTTCACTGAGGGACTCTCTCCTGTTCTGAATCGGTGTTTCATTGAGGGACTCTCTCCTGTTCTGAATCGGTGTTTCACTGAGGGACCCTCTCCTGTTCTGAATTGGTGTCTCACTGAGGGACCCTCTCCTGTTCTGAATTGGTGTTTCACTGAGGGACTCTCTCCTGTTCTGAATCGGAGTTTCACTCTCTCCTGTTCTGAATCGGTGTTTCACTGAGGGACTCTCTCCTGTTCTGAATCGGTGTTTCACTGAAGGACTCTCTCCTGTTCAGAATCGGTGTTTCACTGAGGGACTCTCTCCTGTTCTGAATCGGTGTTTCACTGAGAGACTCTCTCCTGTTCTGAATCGGTGTTTCACTCTCTCCTGTTCTGAATCGGTGTTTCACTCTCTCCTGTTCTGAATCAGTGTTTCACTGAGGGACTCTCTCCTGTTCTGAATCGGTGTTTCACTGAGGGACTCTCTCCTGTTCTGAATCGGTGTTTCACTTTGGGACTCTCTCTTGTTCTGAATCGGTGTTTCACTGACTCTCTCCTGTTCTGAATCGGTGTTTCACTGAGGGACTCTCTCCTGTTCTGAATCGGTGTTTCACTGAGGGACTCTCTCTTGTTCTGAATCGGTGTTTCACTGACTCTCTCCTGTTCTGAATCGGTGTTTTACTGAGAGACTCTCTCCTGTTCTGAATCGGTGTTTCACTGAGGGATCCTCTCCTGTTCTGAATCGGTGTTTCACTGAGGGACTCTCTCCTGTTCTGAATCGGTGTTTCACTGAGGGATCCTCTCCTGTTCTGAATCGGTGTTTCACTGAGGGACTCTCTCCTGTTCTGAATCGGTGTTTCACTGAGGGACTCTCTCCTGTTCTGAATCGGTGTTTCACTGAGGGACTCTCTCCTGTTCTGAATCGGTGTTTCACTGAGGGACCCTCTCCTGTTCTGAATCGGTGTTTCACTGAGGGACTCTCTCCTGTTCTGAATCAGTGTTTCACTGAGGGACTCTCTCCTGTTCTGAATCGGTGTTTCACTGAGGGACTCTCTCCTGTTCTGAATCGGTGTTTCACTGAGGGACTCTCTCCTGTTCTGAATCGGTGTCACACTGAGGGACCCTCTCCTGTTCTGAATCGGTGTTTCACTCAGGGATTCTCTCCTGTTCTGAATCGGTGTTTCACTGAGGGACTCTCTCCTGTTCTGAATCGGTGTTTCACTGAGGGACTCTCTCCTGTTCTGAATCGGTGTCTCACTGAGAGACCCTCTCCTGTTCTGAATCGGTGTCTCACTGAGGGACCCTCTCCTGTTCTGAATCGGTGTCTCACTGAGGGACCCTCTCCTGTTCTGAATCGGTGTCTCACTGAGGGACCCTCTCCTGTTCTGAATCGGTGTTTCACTGAGGGACTCTCTCCTGTTCTGAATCGGTGTTTCAATGAGGGACTCTCTCCTGTTCTGAATCGGTGTTTCACTGAGGGACTCTCTCCTGTTCTGAATCGGTGTTTCACTGAGGGACCCTCTCCTGTTCTGAATCGGTGTTTCACTGAGGGATCCTCTCCTGTTCTGAATCGGTGTTTCACTGAGGGACTCTCTCCTGTTCTGAATCGGTGTTTCACTGAGGGACTCTCTCCTGTTCTGAATCGGTGTTTCACTGAGGGACCCTCTCCTGTTCTGAATCGGTGTTTCACTGAGGGACTCTCTCCTGTTCTGAATCGGTGTTTCACTGAGGGACTCTCTCCTGTTCTGAATCGGTGCTTCACTGAGGGATTCTCTCCTGTTCTGAATCGGTGTTTCACTGAGGGACTCTCTCCTGTTCTGAATCGGTGTTTCACTGAGGGACTCTCTCCTGTTCTGAATCGGTGTTTCACTGAAGGACTCTCTCCTGTTCTGAATCGGTGTTTCACTGAGGGACTCTCTCCTGTTCTGAATCGGTGTTTCACTGAGGGATCCTCTCCTGTTCTGAATCGGTGTTTCACTGAGGGATCCTCTCCTGTTCTGAATCGGTGTTTCACTGAGGGATCCTCTCCTGTTCTGAATCGGTGTTTCACTGAGGGACTCTCTCCTGTTCTGAATCGGTGTTTCACTGAGGGAACCTCTCCTGTTCTGAATCGGTGTTTCACTGAGGGACTCTCTCCTGTTCTGAATCGGTGTTTCACTGAGGGACTCTCTCCTGTTCTGAATCGGTGTTTCACTGAGGGACTCTCTCCTGTTCTGAATCGGTGTTTCACTGAGGGACCCTCTCCTGTTCTGAATCGGTGTTTCACTGAGGGACTCTCTCCTGTTCTGAATCAGTGTTTCACTGAGGGACTCTCTCCTGTTCTGAATCGGTGTTTCACTGAGGGACTCTCTCCTGTTCTGAATCGGTGTTTCACTGAGGGACTCTCTCCTGTTCTGAATCGGTGTCACACTGAGGGACCCTCTCCTGTTCTGAATCGGTGTTTCACTCAGGGATTCTCTCCTGTTCTGAATCGGTGTTTCACTGAGGGACTCTCTCCTGTTCTGAATCGGTGTTTCACTGAGGGACTCTCTCCTGTTCTGAATCGGTGTCTCACTGAGGGACCCTCTCCTGTTCTGAATCGGTGTCTCACTGAGGGACCCTCTCCTGTTCTGAATCGGTGTCTCACTGAGGGACCCTCTCCTGTTCTGAATCGGTGTCTCACTGAGGGACCCTCTCCTGTTCTGAATCGGTGTTTCACTGAGGGACTCTCTCCTGTTCTGAATCGGTGTTTCAATGAGGGACTCTCTCCTGTTCTGAATCGGTGTTTCACTGAGGGACTCTCTCCTGTTCTGAATCGGTGTTTCACTGAGGGACCCTCTCCTGTTCTGAATCGGTGTTTCACTGAGGGATCCTCTCCTGTTCTGAATCTGTGTTTCACTGAGGGACTCTCTCCTGTTCTGAATCGGTGTTTCACTGAGGGACTCTCTCCTGTTCTGAATCGGTGTTTCACTGAGGGACCCTCTCCTGTTCTGAATCGGTGTTTCACTGTGGGACTCTCTCCTGTTCTGAATCGGTGTTTCACTGAGGGACTCTCTCCTGTTCTGAATCGGTGCTTCACTGAGGGATTCTCTCCTGTTCTGAATCGGTGTTTCACTGAGGGACTCTCTCCTGTTCTGAATCGGTGTTTCACTGAGGGACTCTCTCCTGTTATGAATCGGTGTTTCACTGAGTGATCCTCTCCTGTTCTGAATCGGTGTTTCACTGAGGGACTCTCTCCTGTTCTGAATCGGTGTTTCACTGAGGGAGTCTCTCCTGTTCTGAATCGGTGTTTCACTGAGGGATTCTCTCCTGTTCTGAATCGGTGTTTCACTGAGGGACTCTCTCCTGTTCTGAATCAGTGTTTCACTGACTCTCTCCTGTTCTGAATCGGTGTCTCACTGAGGGACCCTCTCCTGTTCTGAATCGGTGTTTCACTGAGAGATTCTCTCCTGTTCTGAATCGGTGTATCACTGAGGGACTCTCTCCTGTTCTGAATCGGTGTTTCTCTGAGGGACTCTCTCCTGTTCTGAATCGGTGTCTCACTGAGGGACCCTCTCCTGTTCTGAATCGGTGTTTCACTGAGGGAGTCTCTCCTGTTCTGAATCGGTGTTTCAATGAGGGACTCTCTCCTGTTCTGAATCGGTGTTTCACTGAGGGACTCTCTCCTGTTCTGAATCGGTGTTTCACTGAGGGACTCTCTCCTGTTCTGAATCGGTGTTTCACTGAGGGACTCTCTCCTGTTCTGAATCGGTGTTTCACTGAGGGACGCTCTCCTATTCTGAATCGGTGTTTCAATGAGGGACTCTCTCCTGTTCTGAATCGGTGTTTCACTGAGGGACTCTCTCCTGTTCTGAATCGGTGTTTCACTGTGGGACGCTCTCCTGTTCTGAATCGGTGTTTCAATGAGTTACTCTCTCCTGTTCTGAATCGGTGTTTCACTGAGGGACTCTCTCCTGTTCTGAATCGGTGTTTCAATGAGGGACTCTCTCCTGTTCTGAATCGGTGTTTCACTGAGGGACTCTCTCCTGTTCTGAATCGGTGTTTCACTGAGGGACGCTCTCCTGTTCTGAATCGGTGTTTCACTGAGGGATCCTCTCCTGTTCTGAATCGGTGTTTCACTGAGGGACTCTCTCCTGTTCTGAATCGGTGTCTCACTGAGGGACCCTCTCCTGTTCTGAATCGGTGTTTCACTGAGGGACTCTCTCCTGTTCTGAATCGGTGTTTCACTGAGGGACCCTCTCCTGTTCTGAATTGGTGTCTCACTGAGGGACCCTCTCCTGTTCTGAATCGGTGTTTCACTGAGGGACTCTCTCCTGTTCTGAATCGGTGTTTCACTGAGGGACTCTCTCCTGTTCTGAATCGGAGTTTCACTCTCTCCTGTTCTGAATCGGTGTTTCACTGAGGGACTCTCTCCTGTTCTGAATCGGTGTTTCACTGAAGGACTCTCTCCTGTTCAGAATCGGTGTTTCACTGAGGGACTCTCTCCTGTTCTGAATCGGTGTTTCACTGAGGGACTCTCTCCTGTTCTGAATCGGTGTTTCACTCTCTCCTGTTCTGAATCGGTGTTTCACTCTCTCCTGTTCTGAATCAGTGTTTCACTGAGGGACTCTCTCCTGTTCTGAATCGGTGTTTCACTGAGGGACTCTCTCCTGTTCTGAATCGGTGTTTCACTGAGGGACTCTCTCTTGTTCTGAATCGGTGTTTCACTGACTCTCTCCTGTTCTGAATCGGTGTTTCACTGAGGGACTCTCTCCTGTTCTGAATCGGTGTTTCACTGAGGGACTCTCTCCTGTTCTGAATCGGTGTTTCACTGAGGGACTCTCTCTTGTTCTGAATCGGTGTTTCACTGACTCTCTCCTGTTCTGAATCGGTGTTTTACTGAGAGACTCTCTCCTGTTCTGAATCGGTGTTTCACTGAGGGATCCTCTCCTGTTCTGAATCGGTGTTTCACTGAGGGACTCTCTCCTGTTCTGAATCGGTGTTTCACTGAGGGATCCTCTCCTGTTCTGAATCGGTGTTTCACTGAGGGACTCTCTCCTGTTCTGAATCGGTGTTTCACTGAGGGACTCTCTCCTGTTCTGAATCGGTGTTTCACTGAGGGACTCTCTCCTGTTCTGAATCGGTGTTTCACTGAGGGACCCTCTCCTGTTCTGAATCGGTGTTTCACTGAGGGACTCTCTCCTGTTCTGAATCAGTGTTTCACTGAGGGACTCTCTCCTGTTCTGAATCGGTGTTTCACTGAGGGACTCTCTCCTGTTCTGAATCGGTGTTTCACTGAGGGACTCTCTCCTGTTCTGAATCGGTGTCACACTGAGGGACCCTCTCCTGTTCTGAATCGGTGTTTCACTCAGGGATTCTCTCCTGTTCTGAATCGGTGTTTCACTGAGGGACTCTCTCCTGTTCTGAATCGCTGTTTCACTGAGGGACTCTCTCCTGTTCTGAATCGGTGTCTCACTGAGGGACCCTCTCCTGTTCTGAATCGGTGTCTCACTGAGGGACCCTCTCCTGTTCTGAATCGGTGTCTCACTGAGGGACCCTCTCCTGTTCTGAATCGGTGTCTCACTGAGGGACCCTCTCCTGTTCTGAATCGGTGTTTCACTGAGGGACTCTCTCCTGTTCTGAATCGGTGTTTCAATGAGGGACTCTCTCCTGTTCTGAATCGGTGTTTCACTGAGGGACTCTCTCCTGTTCTGAATCGGTGTTTCACTGAGGGACCCTCTCCTGTTCTGAATCGGTGTTTCACTGAGGGATCCTCTCCTGTTCTGAATCGGTGTTTCACTGAGGGACTCTCTCCTGTTCTGAATCGGTGTTTCACTGAGGGACTCTCTCCTGTTCTGAATCGGTGTTTCACTGAGGGACCCTCTCCTGTTCTGAATCGGTGTTTCACAGAGGGACTCTCTCCTGTTCTGAATCGGTGTTTCACTGAGGGACTCTCTCCTGTTCTGAATCGGTGCTTCACTGAGGGATTCTCTCCTGTTCTGAATCGGTGTTTCACTGAGGGACTCTCTCCTGTTCTGAATCGGTGTTTCACTGAGGGACTCTCTCCTGTTCTGAATCGGTGTTTCACTGAAGGACTCTCTCCTGTTCTGAATCGGTGTTTCACTGAGGGACTCTCTCCTGTTCTGAATCGGTGTTTCACTGAGGGATCCTCTCCTGTTCTGAATCGGTGTTTCACTGAGGGACTCTCTCCTGTTCTGAATCGGTGTTTCACTGAGGGACTCTCTCCTGTTCTGAATCGGTGTTTCACTGAAGGACTCTCTCCTGTTCTGAATCGGTGTTTCACTGAGGGACTCTCTCCTGTTCTGAATCGGTGTTTCACTGAGGGATCCTCTCCTGTTCTGAATCGGTGTTTCACTGAGGGACTCTCTCCTGTTCTGAATCGGTGTTTCACTCTCTCCTGTTCTGAATCGGTGTTTCACTCTCTCCTGTTCTGAATCGGTGTTTCACTGAGGGACTCTCTCCTGTTCTGAATCGGTGTTTCACTGAGGGACTCTCTCCTGTTCTGAATCGGTGTTTCACTGAGGGACTCTCTCCTGTTCTGAATCGGTGTTTCACTGAGGGATTCTCTCCTGTTCTGAATCGGTGTTTCACTGAGGGACTCTCTCCTGTTCTGAATCAGTGTTTCACTGACTCTCTCCTGTTCTGAATCGGTGTCTCACTGAGGGACCCTCTCCTGTTCTGAATCGGTGTTTCACTGAGAGATTCTCTCCTGTTCTGAATCGGTGTATCACTGAGGGACTCTCTCCTGTTCTGAATCGGTGTTTCTCTGAGGGACTCTCTCCTGTTCTGAATCGGTGTCTCACTGAGGGACCCTCTCCTGTTCTGAATCGGTGTTTCACTGAGGGAGTCTCTCCTGTTCTGAATCGGTGTTTCAATGAGGGACTCTCTCCTGTTCTGAATCGGTGTTTCACTGAGGGACTCTCTCCTGTTCTGAATCGGTGTTTCACTGAGGGACTCTCTCCTGTTCTGAATCGGTGTTTCACTGAGGGACTCTCTCCTGTTCTGAATCGGTGTTTCACTGAGGGACGCTCTCCTATTCTGAATCGGTGTTTCAATGAGGGACTCTCTCCTGTTCTGAATCGGTGTTTCACTGAGGGACTCTCTCCTGTTCTGAATCGGTGTTTCACTGTGGGACGCTCTCCTGTTCTGAATCGGTGTTTCAATGAGTTACTCTCTCCTGTTCTGAATCGGTGTTTCACTGAGGGACTCTCTCCTGTTCTGAATCGGTGTTTCAATGAGGGACTCTCTCCTGTTCTGAATCGGTGTTTCACTGAGGGACTCTCTCCTGTTCTGAATCGGTGTTTCACTGAGGGACGCTCTCCTGTTCTGAATCGGTGTTTCACTGAGGGATCCTCTCCTGTTCTGAATCGGTGTTTCACTGAGGGACTCTCTCCTGTTCTGAATCGGTGTCTCACTGAGGGACCCTCTCCTGTTCTGAATCGGTGTTTCACTGAGGGACTCTCTCCTGTTCTGAATCGGTGTTTCACTGAGGGACCCTCTCCTGTTCTGAATTGGTGTCTCACTGAGGGACCCTCTCCTGTTCTGAATCGGTGTTTCACTGAGGGACTCTCTCCTGTTCTGAATCGGTGTTTCACTGAGGGACTCTCTCCTGTTCTGAATCGGTGTTTCACTGAGGGACCCTCTCCTGTTCTGAATTGGTGTCTCACTGAGGGACCCTCTCCTGTTCTGAATCGGTGTTTCACTGAGGGACTCTCTCCTGTTCTGAATCGGAGTTTCACTCTCTCCTGTTCTGAATCGGTGTTTCACTGAGGGACTCTCTCCTGTTCTGAATCGGTGTTTCACTGAAGGACTCTCTCCTGTTCAGAATCGGTGTTTCACTGAGGGACTCTCTCCTATTCTGAATCGGTGTTTCACTGAGGGACTCTCTCCTGTTCTGAATCGGTGTTTCACTCTCTCCTGTTCTGAATCGGTGTTTCACTCTCTCCTGTTCTGAATCAGTGTTTCACTGAGGGACTCTCTCCTGTTCTGAATCGGTGTTTCACTGAGGGACTCTCTCCTGTTCTGAATCGGTGTTTCACTGAGGGACTCTCTCTTGTTCTGAATCGGTGTTTCACTGACTCTCTCCTGTTCTGAATCGGTGTTTCACTGAGGGACTCTCTCCTGTTCTGAATCGGTGTTTCACTGAGGGACTCTCTCCTGTTCTGAATCGGTGTTTCACTGAGGGACTCTCTCTTGTTCTGAATCGGTGTTTCACTGACTCTCTCCTGTTCTGAATCGGTGTTTTACTGAGAGACTCTCTCCTGTTCTGAATCGGTGTTTCACTGAGGGATCCTCTCCTGTTCTGAATCGGTGTTTCACTGAGGGACTCTCTCCTGTTCTGAATCGGTGTTTCACTGAGGGATCCTCTCCTGTTCTGAATCGGTGTTTCACTGAGGGACTCTCTCCTGTTCTGAATCGGTGTTTCACTGAGGGACTCTCTCCTGTTCTGAATCGGTGTTTCACTGAGGGACTCTCTCCTGTTCTGAATCGGTGTTTCACTGAGGGACCCTCTCCTGTTCTGAATCGGTGTTTCACTGAGGGACTCTCTCCTGTTCTGAATCAGTGTTTCACTGAGGGACTCTCTCCTGTTCTGAATCGGTGTTTCACTGAGGGACTCTCTCCTGTTCTGAATCGGTGTTTCACTGAGGGACTCTCTCCTGTTCTGAATCGGTGTCACACTGAGGGACCCTCTCCTGTTCTGAATCGGTGTTTCACTCAGGGATTCTCTCCTGTTCTGAATCGGTGTTTCACTGAGGGACTCTCTCCTGTTCTGAATCGCTGTTTCACTGAGGGACTCTCTCCTGTTCTGAATCGGTGTCTCACTGAGGGACCCTCTCCTGTTCTGAATCGGTGTCTCACTGAGGGACCCTCTCCTGTTCTGAATCGGTGTCTCACTGAGGGACCCTCTCCTGTTCTGAATCGGTGTCTCACTGAGGGACCCTCTCCTGTTCTGAATCGGTGTTTCACTGAGGGACTCTCTCCTGTTCTGAATCGGTGTTTCAATGAGGGACTCTCTCCTGTTCTGAATCGGTGTTTCACTGAGGGACTCTCTCCTGTTCTGAATCGGTGTTTCACTGAGGGACCCTCTCCTGTTCTGAATCGGTGTTTCACTGAGGGATCCTCTCCTGTTCTGAATCGGTGTTTCACTGAGGGACTCTCTCCTGTTCTGAATCGGTGTTTCACTGAGGGACTCTCTCCTGTTCTGAATCGGTGTTTCACTGAGGGACCCTCTCCTGTTCTGAATCGGTGTTTCACAGAGGGACTCTCTCCTGTTCTGAATCGGTGTTTCACTGAGGGACTCTCTCCTGTTCTGAATCGGTGCTTCACTGAGGGATTCTCTCCTGTTCTGAATCGGTGTTTCACTGAGGGACTCTCTCCTGTTCTGAATCGGTGTTTCACTGAGGGACTCTCTCCTGTTCTGAATCGGTGTTTCACTGAAGGACTCTCTCCTGTTCTGAATCGGTGTTTCACTGAGGGACTCTCTCCTGTTCTGAATCGGTGTTTCACTGAGGGATCCTCTCCTGTTCTGAATCGGTGTTTCACTGAGGGACTCTCTCCTGTTCTGAATCGGTGTTTCACTCTCTCCTGTTCTGAATCGGTGTTTCACTCTCTCCTGTTCTGAATCCGTGTTTCACTGAGGGACTCTCTCCTGTTCTGAATCGGTGTTTCACTGAGGGACTCTCTCTTGTTCTGAATCGGTGTTTCACTGACTCTCTCCTGTTCTGAATCGGTGTTTCACTGAGGGACTCACTCCTGTTCTGAATCGGTGTTTCACTGAGGGACTCTCTCCTGTTCTGAATCGGTGTTTCACTGAGGGACTCTCTCTTGTTCTGAATCTGTGTTTCACTGACTCTCTCCTGTTCTGAATCGGTGTTTTACTGAGAGACTCTCTCCTGTTCTGAATCGGTGTTTCACTCAGGGATTCTCTCCTGTTCTGAATCGGTGTTTCACTGAGGGACCCTCTCCTGTTCTGAATCGGTGTCTCACTGAGGGACCCTCTCCTGTTCTGAATCGGTGTTTCACTGAGGGATCCTCTCCTGTTCTGAATCGGTGTTTCACTGAGGGACTCTCTCCTGTTCTGAATCGGTGTTTCACTGAGGGACTCTCTCCTGTTCTGAATCGGTGTTTCACTGAGGGACTCTCTCCTGTTCTGAATCGGTGTTTCACTGAGGGACCCTCTCCTGTTCTGAATCGGTGTTTCACTGAGGGACTCTCTCCTGTTCTGAATCAGTGTTTCACTGAGGGACTCTCTCCTGTTCTGAATCGGTGTTTCACTGAGGGACTCTCTCCTGTTCTGAATCGGTGTTTCACTGAGGGACTCTCTCCTGTTCTGAATCGGTGTCACACTGAGGGACCCTCTCCTGTTCTGAATCGGTGTTTCACTCAGGGATTCTCTCCTGTTCTGAATCGGTGTTTCACTGAGGGACTCTCTCCTGTTCTGAATCGGTGTTTCACTGAGGGACTCTCTCCTGTTCTGAATCGGTGTCTCACTGAGGGACCCTCTCCTGTTCTGAATCGGTGTTTCACTGAGGGACTCTCTCTTGTTCTGAATCGGTGTTTCACTGACTCTCTCCTGTTCTGAATCGGTGTTTCACTGAGGGACCCTCTCCTGTTCTGAATCGGTGTTTCACTGAGGGATCCTCTCCTGTTCTGAATCGGTGTTTCACTGAGGGACTCTCTCCTGTTCTGAATCGGTGTCTCACTGAGGGACCCTCTCCTGTTCTGAATCGGTGTCTCACTGAGGGACCCTCTCCTGTTCTGAATCGGTGTCTCACTGAGGGACCCTCTCCTGTTCTGAATCGGTGTTTCACTGAGGGACTCTCTCCAGTTCTGAATCGGTGTTTCAATGAGGGACTCTCTCCTGTTCTGAATCGGTGTTTCACTGAGGGACTCTCTCCTGTTCTGAATCGGTGTTTCACTGAGGGACCCTCTCCTGTTCTGAATCGGTGTTTCACTGAGGGATCCTCTCCTGTTCTGAATCGGTGTTTCACTGAGGGACTCTCTCCTGTTCTGAATCGGTGTTTCACTGAGGGACTCTCTCCTGTTCTGAATCGGTGTTTCACTGAGGGACCCTCTCCTGTTCTGAATCGGTGTTTCACTGAGGGACTCTCTCCTGTTCTGAATCGGTGTCTCACTGAGGGACCCTCTCCTGTTCTGAATCGGTGTCTCACTGAGGGACCCTCTCCTGTTCTGAATCGGTGTCTCACTGAGGGACCCTCTCCTGTTCTGAATCGGTGTTTCACTCTCTCCTGTTCTGAATCGGTGTTTCACTGAGGGACTCTCTCCAGTTCTGAATCGGTGTTTCAATGAGGGACTCTCTCCTGTTCTGAATCGGTGTTTCACTGAGGGACTCTCTCCTGTTCTGAATCGGTGTTTCACTGAGGGACCCTCTCCTGTTCTGAATCGGTGTTTCACTGAGGGATCCTCTCCTGTTCTGAATCGGTGTTTCACTGAGGGACTCTCTCCTGTTCTGAATCGGTGTTTCACTGAGGGACTCTCTCCTGTTCTGAATCGGTGTTTCACTGAGGGACCCTCTCCTGTTCTGAATCGGTGTTTCACTGAGGGACTCTCTCCTGTTCTGAATCGGTGTTTCACTGAGGGACTCTCTCCTGTTCTGAATCGGTGCTTCACTGAGGGATTCTCTCCTGTTCTGAATCGGTGTTTCACTGAGGGACTCTCTCCTGTTCTGAATCGGTGTTTCACTGAGGGACTCTCTCCTGTTCTGAATCGGTGTTTCACTGAAGGACTCTCTCCTGTTCTGAATCGGTGTTTCACTGAGGGACTCTCTCCTGTTCTGAATCGGTGTTTCACTGAGGGATCCTCTCCTGTTCTGAATCGGTGTTTCACTGAGGGACTCTCTCCTGTTCTGAATCGGTGTTTCACTCTCTCCTGTTCTGAATCGGTGTTTCACTCTCTCCTGTTCTGAATCGGTGTTTCACTGAGGGACTCTCTCCTGTTCTGAATCGGTGTCTCACTGAGGGACCCTCTCCTGTTCTGAATCGGTGTTTCACTGAGGGATCCTCTCCTGTTCTGAATTGGTGTTTCACTGAGGGACTCTCTCCTGTTCTGAATAGGTGTTTCACTGAGGGACTCTCTCCTGTTCTGAATCGGTGTTTCACTGAGGGACTCTCTCCTGTTCTGAATCTGTGTTTCACTGAGGGACCCTCTCCTGTTCTGAATCGGTGTTTCGCTGAGGGACTCTCTCCTGTTCTGAATCGGTGTCTCACTGAGGGACCCTCTCCTGTTCTGAATCGGTGTCTCACTGAGGGACCCTCTCCTGTTCTGAATCGGTGTCTCACTGAGGGACCCTCTCCTGTTCTGAATCGGTGTTTCACTGAGGGACCCTCTCCTGTTCTGAATCTGTATTTCACTGAGTGACCCTCTCCTGTTCTGAATCGGTGTTTCACTCTCTCCTGTTCTGAATCGGTGTTTCACTGAGGGACTCTCTCCTGTTCTGAATCGGTGTTTCACTGAGGGACTCTCTCCTGTTCTGAATCGGTGTTTCACTGAGGGACTCTCTCCTGTTCTGAATCGGTGTTTCACTAAGGGACTCTCTCCTGTTCTGAATCGGTGTTTCACTGAGGGACTCTCTCCTGTTCTGAATCGGTGTTTCACTGAGGGATCCTCTCCTGTTCTGAATCGGTGTTTCACTGAGGGACTCTCTCCTGTTCTGAAACGGTGTTTCACTGAGGGACTCTCCCCTGTTCTGAATCGGTGTTTCACTGAGGGACCCTCTCCTGTTCTGAATCGGTGTTTCACTGAGGGACCCTCTCCTGTTCTGAATCGGTGTTTCACTGAGGGACTCTCTCCTGTTCTGAATCGGTGTCTCACTGAGGGACCCTCTCCTGTTCTGAATCGGTGTTTCACTGACGGACTCTCTCTTGTTCTGAATCGGTGTTTCACTGACTCTCTCCTGTTCTGAATCGGTGTTTTACTGAGAGACTCTCTCCTGTTCTGAATCGGTGTTTCACTGAGGGATCCTCTCCTGTTCTTAATCGGTGTTTCACTGAGGGACTCTCTCCTGTTCTGAATCGGTGTTTCACTGAGGGATCCTCTCCTGTTCTGAATTGGTGTTTCACTGAGGGACTCTCTCCTGTTCTGAATCGGTGTTTCACTGAGGGACTCTCTCCTGTTCTGAATCGCTGTTTCACTGAGGGACTCTCTCCTGTTCTGAATCTGTGTTTCACTGAGTGACCCTCTCCTGTTCTGAATCGGTGTTTCACTGAGGGACTCTCTCCTGTTCTGAATCAGTGTTTCACTGAGGGACTCTCTCCTGTTCTGAATCGGTGTTTCACTGAGGGACTCTCTCCTGTTCTGAATCGGTGTTTCACTGAGGGACTCTCTCCTGTTCTGAATCGGTGTCTCACTGAGGGACCCTCTCCTGTTCTGAATCGGTGTTTCACTCAGGGATTCTCTCCTGTTCTGAATCGGTGTTTCACTGAGGGACTCTCTCCTGTTCTGAATCGGTGTTTCACTGAGGGACTCTCTCCTGTTCTGAATCGGTGTCTCACTGAGGGACCCTCTCCTGTTCTGAATCGGTGTCTCACTGAGGGACCCTCTCCTGTTCTGAATCGGTGTCTCACTGAGGGACCCTCTCCTGTTCTGAATCGGTGTTTCACTGAGGGACCCTCTCCTGTTCTGAATCGGTGTTTCACTGAGGGACTCTCTCCTGTTCTGAATCGGTGTTTCACTCTCTCCTGTTCTGAATCGGTGTTTCAATGAGGGACTCTCTCCTGTTCTGAATCGGTGTTTCACTGAGGGACTCTCTCCTGTTCTGAATCGGTGTTTCACTGAGGGACGCTCTCCTGTTCTGAATCAGTGTTTCACTGAGGGATCCTCTCCTGTTCTGAATCGGTGTTTCACTGAGGGACTCTCTCCTGTTCTGAATCGGTGTTTCACTGAGGGACTCTCTCCTGTTCTGAATCGGTGTTTCACTCTCTCCTGTTCTGAATCGGTGTTTCACTCTCTCCTGTTCTGAATCGGTGTTTCACTGAGGGACTCTCTCCTGTTCTGAATCGGTGTCTCACTGAGGGACCCTCTCCTGTTCTGAATCGGTGTTTCACTGAGGGATCCTCTCCTGTTCTGAATTGGTGTTTCACTGAGGGACTCTCTCCTGTTCTGAATCGGTGTTTCACTGAGGGACTCTCTCCTGTTCTGAATCGGTGTTTCACTGAGGGACTCTCTCCTGTTCTGAATCTGTGTTTCACTGAGGGACCCTCTCCTGTTCTGAATCGGTGTTTCGCTGAGGGACTCTCTCCTGTTCTGAATCGGTGTCTCACTGAGGGACCCTCTCCTGTTCTGAATCGGTGTCTCACTGAGGGACCCTCTCCTGTTCTGAATCGGTGTCTCACTGAGGGACCCTCTCCTGTTCTGAATCGGTGTTTCACTGAGGGACCCTCTCCTGTTCTGAATCGGTGTTTCACTGAGGGACTCTCTCCTGTTCTGAATCGGTGTTTCACTCTCTCCTGTTCTGAATCGGTGTTTCACTGAGGGACTCTCTCCTGTTCTGAATCGGTGTTTCACTGAGGGACTCTCTCCTGTTCTGAATCAGTGTTTCACTGACTCTGTCCTGTTCTGAATCGGTGTCTCACTGAGGGACCCTCTCCTGTTCTGAATCGGTGATACACTGAGGGACTCTCTCCTGTTCTGAATCGGTGTTTCAATGAGGGACTCTCTCCTGTTCTGAATCGGTGTTTCACTGAGGGACTCTCTCCTGTTCTGAATCGGTGTTTCACTGAGGGACTCTCTCCTGTTCTGAATCGGTGTTTCACTAAGGGACTCTCTCCTGTTCTGAATCGGTGTTTCACTGAGGGACTCTCTCCTGTTCTGAATCGGTGTTTCACTGAGGGATCCTCTCCTGTTCTGAATCGGTGTTTCACTGAGGGACTCTCTCGTGTTCTGAAACGGTGTTTCACTGAGGGACTCTCCCCTGTTCTGAATCGGTGTTTCACTGAGGGACCCTCTCCTGTTCTGAATCGGTGTTTCACTGAGGGACCCTCTCCTGTTCTGAATCGGTGTTTCACTGAGGGACTCTCTCCTGTTCTGAATCGGTGTCTCACTGAGGGACCCTCTCCTGTTCTGAATCGGTGTTTCACTGACGGACTCTCTCTTGTTCTGAATCGGTGTTTCACTGACTCTCTCCTGTTCTGAATCGGTGTTTTACTGAGAGACTCTCTCCTGTTCTGAATCGGTGTTTCACTGAGGGATCCTCTCCTGTTCTTAATCGGTGTTTCACTGAGGGACTCTCTCCTGTTCTGAATCGGTGTTTCACTGAGGGATCCTCTCCTGTTCTGAATTGGTGTTTCACTGAGGGACTCTCTCCTGTTCTGAATCGGTGTTTCACTGAGGGACTCTCTCCTGTTCTGAATCGCTGTTTCACTGAGGGACTCTCTCCTGTTCTGAATCTGTGTTTCACTGAGTGACCCTCTCCTGTTCTGAATCGGTGTTTCACTGAGGGACTCTCTCCTGTTCTGAATCAGTGTTTCACTGAGGGACTCTCTCCTGTTCTGAATCGGTGTTTCACTGAGGGACTCTCTCCTGTTCTGAATCGGTGTTTCACTGAGGGACTCTCTCCTGTTCTGAATCGGTGTCTCACTGAGGGACCCTCTCCTGTTCTGAATCGGTGTTTCACTCAGGGATTCTCTCCTGTTCTGAATCGGTGTTTCACTGAGGGACTCTCTCCTGTTCTGAATCGGTGTTTCACTGAGGGACTCTCTCCTGTTCTGAATCGGTGTCTCACTGAGGGACCCTCTCCTGTTCTGAATCGGTGTCTCACTGAGGGACCCTCTCCTGTTCTGAATCGGTGTCTCACTGAGGGACCCTCTCCTGTTCTGAATCGGTGTTTCACTGAGGGACCCTCTCCTGTTCTGAATCGGTGTTTCACTGAGGGACTCTCTCCTGTTCTGAATCGGTTTTTCACTCTCTCCTGTTCTGAATCGGTGTTTCACTGAGGGACTCTCTCCTGTTCTGAATCGGTGTTTCACTGAGGGACTCTCTCCTGTTCTGAATCAGTGTTTCACTGACTCTGTCCTGTTCTGAATCGGTGTCTCACTGAGGGACCCTCTCCTGTTCTGAATCGGTGATACACTGAGGGACTCTCTCCTGTTCTGAATCGGTGTTTCAATGAGGGACTCTCTCCTGTTCTGAATCGGTGTTTCACTGAGGGACTCTCTCCTGTTCTGAATCGGTGTTTCACTGAGGGACTCTCTCCTGTTCTGAATCGGTGTTTCACTAAGGGACTCTCTCCTGTTCTGAATCGGTGTTTCACTGAGGGACTCTCTCCTGTTCTGAATCGGTGTTTCACTGAGGGATCCTCTCCTGTTCTGAATCGGTGTTTCACTGAGGGACTCTCTCCTGTTCTGAAACGGTGTTTCACTGAGGGACTCTCCCCTGTTCTGAATCGGTGTTTAACTGAGGGACCCTCTCCTGTTCTGAATCGGTGTTTCACTGAGGGACCCTCTCCTGTTCTGAATCGGTGTTTCACTGAGGGACCCTCTCCTGTTCTGAATCGGTGTTTCACTGAGGGACCCTCTCCTGTTCTGAATCGGTGTTTCACTGAGGGACTCTCTCCTGTTCTGAATCGGTGTTTCACTCTCTCCTGTTCTGAATCGGTGTTTCAATGAGGGACTCTCTCCTGTTCTGAATCGGTGTTTCACTGAGGGACTCTCTCCTGTTCTGAATCGGTGTTTCACTGAGGGACGCTCTCCTGTTCTGAATCAGTGTTTCACTGAGGGATCCTCTCCTGTTCTGAATCGGTGTTTCACTGAGGGACTCTCTCCTGTTCTGAATCGGTGTTTCACTGAGGGACTCTCTCCTGTTCTGAATCGGTGTTTCACTCTCTCCTGTTCTGAATCGGTGTTTCACTCTCTCCTGTTCTGAATCGGTGTTTCACTGAGGGACTCTCTCCTGTTCTGAATCGGTGTCTCACTGAGGGACCCTCTCCTGTTCTGAATCGGTGTTTCACTGAGGGATCCTCTCCTGTTCTGAATTGGTGTTTCACTGAGGGACTCTCTCCTGTTCTGAATCGGTGTTTCACTGAGGGACTCTCTCCTGTTCTGAATCGGTGTTTCACTGAGGGACTCTCTCCTGTTCTGAATCTGTGTTTCACTGAGGGACCCTCTCCTGTTCTGAATCGGTGTTTCGCTGAGGGACTCTCTCCTGTTCTGAATCGGTGTCTCACTGAGGGACCCTCTCCTGTTCTGAATCGGTGTCTCACTGAGGGACCCTCTCCTGTTCTGAATCGGTGTCTCACTGAGGGACCCTCTCCTGTTCTGAATCGGTGTTTCACTGAGGGACCCTCTCCTGTTCTGAATCGGTGTTTCACTGAGGGACTCTCTCCTGTTCTGAATCGGTGTTTCACTCTCTCCTGTTCTGAATCGGTGTTTCACTGAGGGACTCTCTCCTGTTCTGAATCGGTGTTTCACTGAGGGACTCTCTCCTGTTCTGAATCAGTGTTTCACTGACTCTGTCCTGTTCTGAATCGGTGTCTCACTGAGGGACCCTCTCCTGTTCTGAATCGGTGATACACTGAGGGACTCTCTCCTGTTCTGAATCGGTGTTTCAATGAGGGACTCTCTCCTGTTCTGAATCGGTGTTTCACTGAGGGACTCTCTCCTGTTCTGAATCGGTGTTTCACTGAGGGACTCTCTCCTGTTCTGAATCGGTGTTTCACTAAGGGACTCTCTCCTGTTCTGAATCGGTGTTTCACTGAGGGACTCTCTCCTGTTCTGAATCGGTGTTTCACTGAGGGATCCTCTCCTGTTCTGAATCGGTGTTTCACTGAGGGACTCTCTCGTGTTCTGAAACGGTGTTTCACTGAGGGACTCTCCCCTGTTCTGAATCGGTGTTTCACTGAGGGACCCTCTCCTGTTCTGAATCGGTGTTTCACTGAGGGACCCTCTCCTGTTCTGAATCGGTGTTTCACTGAGGGACTCTCTCCTGTTCTGAATCGGTGTCTCACTGAGGGACCCTCTCCTGTTCTGAATCGGTGTTTCACTGACGGACTCTCTCTTGTTCTGAATCGGTGTTTCACTGACTCTCTCCTGTTCTGAATCGGTGTTTTACTGAGAGACTCTCTCCTGTTCTGAATCGGTGTTTCACTGAGGGATCCTCTCCTGTTCTTAATCGGTGTTTCACTGAGGGACTCTCTCCTGTTCTGAATCGGTGTTTCACTGAGGGATCCTCTCCTGTTCTGAATTGGTGTTTCACTGAGGGACTCTCTCCTGTTCTGAATCGGTGTTTCACTGAGGGACTCTCTCCTGTTCTGAATCGCTGTTTCACTGAGGGACTCTCTCCTGTTCTGAATCTGTGTTTCACTGAGTGACCCTCTCCTGTTCTGAATCGGTGTTTCACTGAGGGACTCTCTCCTGTTCTGAATCAGTGTTTCACTGAGGGAATCTCTCCTGTTCTGAATCGGTGTTTCACTGAGGGACTCTCTCCTGTTCTGAATCGGTGTTTCACTGAGGGACTCTCTCCTGTTCTGAATCGGTGTCTCACTGAGGGACCCTCTCCTGTTCTGAATCGGTGTTTCACTCAGGGATTCTCTCCTGTTCTGAATCGGTGTTTCACTGAGGGACTCTCTCCTGTTCTGAATCGGTGTTTCACTGAGGGACTCTCTCCTGTTCTGAATCGGTGTCTCACTGAGGGACCCTCTCCTGTTCTGAATCGGTGTCTCACTGAGGGACCCTCTCCTGTTCTGAATCGGTGTCTCACTGAGGGACCCTCTCCTGTTCTGAATCGGTGTTTCACTGAGGGACCCTCTCCTGTTCTGAATCGGTGTTTCACTGAGGGACTCTCTCCTGTTCTGAATCGGTGTTTCACTCTCTCCTGTTCTGAATCGGTGTTTCACTGAGGGACTCTCTCCTGTTCTGAATCGGTGTTTCACTGAGGGACTCGCTCCTGTTCTGAATCAGTGTTTCACTGACTCTGTCCTGTTCTGAATCGGTGTCTCACTGAGGGACCCTCTCCTGTTCTGAATCGGTGATACACTGAGGGACTCTCTCCTGTTCTGAATCGGTGTTTCAATGAGGGACTCTCTCCTGTTCTGAATCGGTGTTTCACTGAGGGACTCTCTCCTGTTCTGAATCGGTGTTTCACTGAGGGACTCTCTCCTGTTCTGAATCGGTGTTTCACTAAGGGACTCTCTCCTGTTCTGAATCGGTGTTTCACTGAGGGACTCTCTCATGTTCTGAATCGGTGTTTCACTGAGGGATCCTCTCCTGTTCTGAATCGGTGTTTCACTGAGGGACTCTCTCCTGTTCTGAAACGGTGTTTCACTGAGGGACTCTCCCCTGTTCTGAATCGGTGTTTCACTGAGGGACCCTCTCCTGTTCTGAATCGGTGTTTCACTGAGGGACCCTCTCCTGTTCTGAATCGGTGTTTCACTGAGGGACTCTCTCCTGTTCTGAATCGGTGTCTCACTGAGGGACCCTCTCCTGTTCTGAATCGGTGTCTCACTGAGGGACCCTCTCCTGTTTTGAATCGGTGTCTCACTGAGGGACCCTCTCCTGTTCTGAATCGGTGTTTCACTGAGGGACCCTCTCCTGTTCTGAATCGGTGTTTCACTGAGGGACTCTTTCCTGTTCTGAATCGGTGTTTCACTCTCTCCTGTTCTGAATCGGTGTTTCACTGAGGGACTCTCTCCTGTTCTGAATCGGTGTTTCACTGAGGGACTCTCTCCTGTTCTGAATCGGTGTTTCACTGAGGGACTCTCTCCTGTTCTGAATCAGTGTTTCACTGACTCTCTCCTGTTCTGAATCGGTGTTTCACTGAGGGACTCTCTCCTGTTCTGAATCGGTGTCTCACTGAGGGACCCTCTCCTGTTCTGAATCGGTGTTTCACTGAGGGACTCTCTCCTGTTCTGAATCGGTGTTTCAATGAGGGACTCTCTCCTGTTCTGAATCGGTGTTTCACTGAGGGACTCTCTCCTGTTCTGAATCGGTGTTTCACTGAGGGACCCTCTCCTGTTCTGAATCGGTGTTTCACTGAGGGACCCTCTCCTGTTCTGAATCGGTGTTTCACTGAGGGACCCTCTCCTGTTCTGAATCTGTGTTTCACTGAGGGACTCTCTCCTGTTCTGAATCGGTGTCTCACTGAGGGACCCTCTCCTGTTCTGAATCAGTGTTTCACTGAGGGATCCTCTCCTGTTCTGAATCGGTGTTTCACTGAGGGACTCTCTCCTGTTCTGAATCGGTGTTTCACTGAGGGACTCTCTCCTGTTCTGAATCGGTGTTTCACTGAGGGACTCTCTCCTGTTCTGAATCGGTGCTTCACTGAGGGATTCTCTCCTGTTCTGAATCGGTGTTTCACTGAGGGACTCTCTCCTGTTCTGAATTGGTGTTTCACTGAGGGACTCTCTCCTGTTCTGAATCGGTGTTTCACTGAGGGATCCTCTCCTGTTCTGAATCGGTGTTTCACTGAGGGACTCTCTCCTGTTCTGAATCGGTGTTTCACTGAGGGAGTCTCTCCTGTTCTGAATCGGTGTTTCACTGAGGGACTCTCTCCTGTTCTGAATCGGTGTTTCACTGAGGGACTCTCTCCTGTTCTGAATCAGTGTTTCACTGACTCTCTCCTGTTCTGAATCGGTGTCTCACTGAGGGACCCTCTCCTGTTCTGAATCGGTGTTTCACTGAGGGATTCTCTCCTGTTCTGAATAGGTGTTTCACTGAGGGACTCTCTCCTGTTCTGAATCGGTGTTTCTCTGAGGGACTCTCTCCTGTTCTGAGTCGGTGTCTCACTGAGGGACCCTCTCCTGTTCTGAATCGGTGTTTCACTGAGGGACTCTCTCCTGTTCTGAATCGGTGTTTCAATGAGGGACTCTCTCCTGTTCTGAATCGGTGTTTCACTGAGGGACTCTCTCCTGTTCTGAATCGGTGTTTCACTGAGGGACTCTCTCCCGTTCTGAATCGGTGTTTCACTGAGGGACTCTCTCCTGTTCTGAATCGGTGTTTCACTGAGGGACGCTCTCCTATTCTGAATCGGTGTTTCAATGAGGGACTCTCTCCTGTTCTGAATCGGTGTTTCACTGAGGGACTCTCTCCTGTTCTGAATCGGTGTTTCACTGAGGGACGCTCTCCTGTTCTGAATCGGTGTTTCAATGAGGGACTCTCTCCATTTCTGAATCGGTGTTTCACTGAGGGACTCTCTCCTGTTCTGAATCGGTGTTTCAATGAGGGACTCTCTCCTGTTCTGAATCGGTGTTTCACTGAGGGACTCTCTCCTGTTCTGAATCGGTGTTTCACTGAGGGACGCTCTCCTGTTCTGAATCAGTGTTTCACTGAGGGATCCTCTCCTGTTCTGAATCGGTGTTTCACTGAGGGACTCTCTCCTGTTCTGAATCGGTGTCTCACTGAGGGACCCTCTCCTGTTCTGAATCGGTGTTTCACTGAGGGACTCTCTCCTGTTCTGAATCGGTGTTTCACTGAGGGACCCTCTCCTGTTCTGAATTGGTGTCTCACTGAGGGACCCTCTCCTGTTCTGAATCGGTGTTTCACTGAGGGACTCTCTCCTGTTCTGAATCGGTGTTTCACTGAGGGACTCTCTCCTGTTCTGAATCGGTGTTTCACTGAGGGACCCTCTCCTGTTCTGAATTGGTGTCTCACTGAGGGACCCTCTCCTGTTCTGAATCGGTGTTTCACTGAGGGACTCTCTCCTGTTCTGAATCGGAGTTTCACTCACTCCTGTTCTGAATCGGTGTTTCACTGAGGGACTCTCTCCTGTTCTGAATCGGTGTTTCACTGAAGGACTCTCTCCTGTTCTGAATCGGTGTTTCCCTGAGGGACTCTCTCCTGTTCTGAATCGGTGTTTCACTGAGGGACTCTCTCCTGTTCTGAATCGGTGTTTCACTCTCTCCTGTTCTGAATCGGTGTTTCACTCTCTCCTGTTCTGAATCGGTGTTTCACTGAGGGACTCTCTCCTGTTCTGAATCGGTGTTTCACTGAGGGACTCTCTCCTGTTCTGAATCGGTGTTTCACTGAGGGACTCTCTCTTGTTCTGAATCGGTGTTTCACTGACTCTCTCCTGTTCTGAATCGGTGTTTCACTGAGGGACTCTCTCCTGTTCTGAATCGGTGTTTCACTGAGGGACTCTCTCCTGTTCTGAATCGGTGTTTCACTGAGGGACTCTCTCTTGTTCTGAATCGGTGTTTCACTGACTCTCTCCTGTTCTGAATCGGTGTTTTACTGAGAGACTCTCTCCTGTTCTGAATCGGTGTTTCACTGAGGGATCCTCTCCTGTTCTGAATTGGTGTTTCACTGAGGGACTCTCTCCTGTTCTGAATCGGTGTTTCACTGAGGGACTCTCTCCTGTTCTGAATCGGTGTTTCACTGAGGGACCCTCTCCTGTTCTGAATCGGTGTTTCACTGAGGGACTCTCTCCTGTTCTGAATCAGTGTTTCACTGAGGGACTCTCTCCTGATCTGGATCGGTGTTTCACTGAGGGACTCTCTCCTGTTCTGAATCGGTGTTTCACTGAGGGACTCTCTCCTGTTCTGAATCGGTGTCACACTGAGGGACCCTCTCCTGTTCTGAATCGGTGTTTCACTCAGGGATTCTCTCCTGTTCTGAATCGGTGTTTCACTGAGGGACTCTCTCCTGTTCTGAATCGGTGTTTCACTGAGGGACTCTCTCCTGTTCTGAATCGGTGTCTCACTGAGGGACCCTCTCCTGTTCTGAATCGGTGTCTCACTGAGGGACCCTCTCCTGTTCTGAATCGGTGTCTCAATGAGGGACCCTCTCCTGTTCTGAATCGGTGTTTCAATGAGGGACTCTCTCCTGTTCTGAATCGGTGTTTCACTGAGGGACTCTCTCCTGTTCTGAATCGGTGTTTCAATGAGGGACTCTCTCCTGTTCTGAATCGGTGTTTCACTGAGGGACTCTCTCCTGTTCTGAATCGGTGTTTCACTGAGGGACGCTCTCCTGTTCTGAATCGGTGTTTCACTGAGGGATCCTCTCCTGTTCTGAATCGGTGTTTCACTGAGGGACTCTCTCCTGTTCTGAATCGGTGTTTCACTGAGGGACTCTCTCTTGTTCTGAATCGGTGTTTCACTGACTCTCTCCTGTTCTGAATCGGTGTTTCACTGAGGGACTCTCTCCTGTTCTGAATCGGTGTTTCACTGAGGGACTCTCTCCTGTTCTGAATCGGTGTTTCACTGAGGGACTCTCTCTTGTTCTGAATCGGTGTTTCACTGACTCTCTCCTGTTCTGAATCGGTGTTTTACTGAGAGACTCTCTCCTGTTCTGAATCGGTGTTTCACTGAGGGATCCTCTCCTGTTCTGAATCGGTGTTTCACTGAGGGACTCTCTCCTGTTCTGAATCGGTGTTTCACTGAGGGATCCTCTCCTGTTCTGAATCGGTGTTTCACTGAGGGACTCTCTCCTGTTCTGAATCGGTGTTTCACTGAGGGACTCTCTCCTGTTCTGAATCGGTGTTTCACTGAGGGACTCTCTCCTGTTCTGAATCGGTGTTTCACTGAGGGACCCTCTCCTGTTCTGAATCGGTGTTTCACTGAGGGACTCTCTCCTGTTCTGAATCAGTGTTTCACTGAGGGACTCTCTCCTGTTCTGAATCGGTGTTTCACTGAGGGACTCTCTCCTGTTCTGAATCGGTGTCACACTGAGGGACCCTCTCCTGTTCTGAATCGGTGTTTCACTCAGGGATTCTCTCCTGTTCTGAATCGGTGTTTCACTGAGGGACTCTCTCCTGTTCTGAATCGGTGTTTCACTGAGGGACTCTCTCCTGTTCTGAATCGGTGTCTCACTGAGAGACTCTCTCCTGTTCTGAATCGGAGTTTCACTCTCTCCTGTTCTGAATCGGTGTTTCACTGAGGGACTCTCTCCTGTTCTGAATCGGTGTCTCACTGAGAGACCCTCTCCTGTTCTGAATCGGTGTCTCACTGAGGGACCCTCTCCTGTTCTGAATCGGTGTCTCACTGAGGGACCCTCTCCTGTTCTGAATCGGTGTTTCTCTGAGGGACCCTCTCCTGTTCTGAATCGGTGTTTCACTGAGGGACTCTCTCCTGTTCTGAATCGGTGTTTCACTCTCTCCTGTTCTGAATCGGTGTTTCACTGAGGGACTCTCTCCTGTTCTGAATCGGTGTTTCACTGAGGGACTCTCTCCTGTTCTGAATCAGTGTTTCACTGACTCTGTCCTGTTCTGAATCGGTGTCTCACTGAGGGACCCTCTCCTGTTCTGAATCGGTGATACACTGAGGGACTCTCTCCTGTTCTGAATCGGTGTTTCAATGAGGGACTCTCTCCTGTTCTGTATCGGTGTTTCACTGAGGGACTCTCTCCTGTTCTGAATCGGTGTTTCACTGAGGGACTCTCTCCTGTTCTGAATCGGTGTTTCACTAAGGGACTCTCTCCTGTTCTGAATCGGTGTTTCACTGAGGGACCCTCTCCTGTTCTGAATCGGTGTTTCACTGAGGGATCCTCTCCTGTTCTGAATCGGTGTTTCACTGAGGGACTCTCTCCTGTCCTGAAACGGTGTTTCACTGAGGGACTCTCCCCTGTTCTGAATCGGTGTTTCACTGAGGGACCCTCTCCTGTTCTGAATCGGTGTTTCACTGAGGGACCCTCTCCTGTTCTGAATCGGTGTTTCACTGAGGGACTCTCTCCTGTTCTGAATCGGTGTCTCACTGAGGGACCCTCTCCTGTTCTGAATCGGTGTTTCACTGAGGGACTCTCTCTTGTTCTGAATCGGTGTTTCACTGACTCTCTCCTGTTCTGAATCGGTGTTTTACTGAGAGACTCTCTCCTGTTCTGAATCGGTGTTTCACTGAGGGATCCTCTCCTGTTCTGAATCGGTGTTTCACTGAGGGACTCTCTCCTGTTCTGAATCGGTGTTTCACTGAGGGATCCTCTCCTGTTCTGAATTGGTGTTTCACTGAGGGACTCTCTCCTGTTCTGAATCGGTGTTTCACTGAGGGACTCTCTCCTGTTCTGAATCGCTGTTTCACTGAGGGACTCTCTCCTGTTCTGAATCTGTGTTTCACTCAGTGACCCTCTCCTGTTCTGAATCGGTGTTTCACTGAGGGACTCTCTCCTGTTCTGAATCGGTGTCTCACTGAGGGACCCTCTCCTGTTCTGAATCGGTGTTTCACTCAGGGATTCTCTCCTGTTCTGAATCGGTGTTTCACTGAGGGACTCTCTCCTGTTCTGAATCGGTGTTTCACTGAGGGACTCTCTCCTGTTCTGAATCGGTGTCTCACTGAGGGACCCTCTCCTGTTCTGAATCGGTGTCTCACTGAGGGACCCTCTCCTGTTCTGAATCGGTGCCTCACTGAGGGACCCTCTCCTGTTCTGAATCGGTGTTTCACTGAGGGACCCTCTCCTGTTCTGAATCGGTGTTTCACTGAGGGACTCTCTCCTGTTCTGAATCGGTGTTTCACTCTCTCCTGTTCTGAATCGGTGTTTCACTGAGGGATCCTCTCCTGTTCTGAATCGGTGTTTCACTGAGGGACTCTCTCCTGTTCTGAATCGGTGTTTCACTGAGGGACTCTCTCCTGTTCTGAATCGGTGTTTCACTGAGGGACTCTCTCCTGTTCTGAATCGGTGTTTCACTGAGGGACCCTCTCCTGTTCTGAATCGGTGTTTCACTGAGGGACTCTCTCCTGTTCTGAATCAGTGTTTCACTGAGGGACTCTCTCCTGTTCTGAATCGGTGTTTCACTGAGGGACTCTCTCCTGTTCTGAATCGGTGTCACACTGAGGGACCCTCTCCTGTTCTGAATCGGTGTTTCACTCAGGGATTCTCTCCTGTTCTGAATCGGTGTTTCACTGAGGGACTCTCTCCTGTTCTGAATCGGTGTTTCACTGAGGGACTCTCTCCTGTTCTGAATCGGTGTCTCACTGAGAGACTCTCTCCTGTTCTGAATCGGAGTTTCACTCTCTCCTGTTCTGAATCGGTGTTTCACTGAGGGACTCTCTCCTGTTCTGAATCGGTGTCTCACTGAGAGACCCTCTCCTGTTCTGAATCGGTGTCTCACTGAGGGACCCTCTCCTGTTCTGAATCGGTGTCTCACTGAGGGACCCTCTCCTGTTCTGAATCGGTGTTTCTCTGAGGGACCCTCTCCTGTTCTGAATCGGTGTTTCACTGAGGGACTCTCTCCTGTTCTGAATCGGTGTTTGACTCTCTCCTGTTCTGAATCGGTGTTTCACTGAGGGACTCTCTCCTGTTCTGAATCGGTGTTTCACTGAGGGACTCTCTCCTGTTCTGAATCAGTGTTTCACTGACTCTGTCCTGTTCTGAATCGGTGTCTCACTGAGGGACCCTCTCCTGTTCTGAATCGGTGATACACTGAGGTACTCTCTCCTGTTCTGAATCGGTGTTTCAATGAGGGACTCTCTCCTGTTCTGTATCGGTGTTTCACTGAGGGACTCTCTCCTGTTCTGAATCGGTGTTTCACTGAGGGACTCTCTCCTGTTCTGAATCGGTGTTTCACTAAGGGACTCTCTCCTGTTCTGAATCGGTGTTTCACTGAGGGACCCTCTCCTGTTCTGAATCGGTGTTTCACTGAGGGATCCTCTCCTGTTCTGAATCGGTGTTTCACTGAGGGACCCTCTCCTGTTCTGAATCGGTGTTTCACTGAGGGACTCTCTCCTGTTCTGAATCGGTGTCTCACTGAGGGACCCTCTCCTGTTCTGAATCGGTGTTTCACTGAGGGACTCTCTCTTGTTCTGAATCGGTGTTTCACTGACTCTCTCCTGTTCTGAATCGGTGTTTTACTGAGAGACTCTCTCCTGTTCTGAATCGGTGTTTCACTGAGGGATCCTCTCCTGTTCTGAATCGGTGTTTCACTGAGGGACTCTCTCCTGTTCTGAATCGGTGTTTCACTGAGGGATCCTCTCCTGTTCTGAATTGGTGTTTCACTGAGGGACTCTCTCCTGTTCTGAATCGGTGTTTCACTGAGGGACTCTCTCCTGTTCTGAATCGCTGTTTCACTGAGGGACTCTCTCCTGTTCTGAATCTGTGTTTCACTGAGTGACCCTCTCCTGTTCTGAATCGGTGTTTCACTGAGGGACTCTCTCCTGTTCTGAATCGGTGTCTCACTGAGGGACCCTCTCCTGTTCTGAATCGGTGTTTCACTCAGGGATTCTCTCCTGTTCTGAATCGGTGTTTCACTGAGGGACTCTCTCCTGTTCTGAATCGGTGTTTCACTGAGGGACTCTCTCCTGTTCTGAATCGGTGTCTCACTGAGGGACCCTCTCCTGTTCTGAATCGGTGTCTCACTGAGGGACCCTCTCCTGTTCTGAATCGGTGTCTCACTGAGGGACCCTCTCCTGTTCTGAATCGGTGTTTCACTGAGGGACCCTCTCCTGTTCTGAATCGGTGTTTCACTGAGGGACTCTCTCCTGTTCTGAATCTGTGTTTCACTCTCTCCTGTTCTGAATCGGTGTTTCACTGAGGGACTCTCTCCTGTTCTGAATCGGTGTTTCACTGAGGGACTCTCTCCTGTTCTGAATCAGTGTTTCACTGACTCTGTCCTGTTCTGAATCGGTGTCTCACTGAGGGACCCTCTCCTGTTCTGAATCGGTGATACACTGAGGGACTCTCTCCTGTTCTGAATCGGTGTTTCAATGAGGGACTCTCTCCTGTTCTGAATCGGTGTTTCACTGAGGGACTCTCTCCTGTTCTGAATCGGTGTTTCACTGAGGGACTCTCTCCTGTTCTGAATCGGTGTTTCACTAAGGGACTCTCTCCTGTTCTGAATCGGTGTTTCACTGAGGGACTCTCTCCTGTTCTGAATCGGTGTTTCACTGAGGGATCCTCTCCTGTTCTGAATCGGTGTTTCACTGAGGGACTCTCTCCTGTTCTGAAACGGTGTTTCACTGAGGGACTCTCCCCTGTTCTGAATCGGTGTTTCACTGAGGGACCCTCTCCTGTTCTGAATCGGTGTTTCACTGAGGGACCCTCTCCTGTTCTGAATCGGTGTTTCACTGAGGGACTCTCTCCTGTTCTGAATCGGTGTCTCACTGAGGGACCCTCTCCTGTTCTGAATCGGTGTCTCACTGAGGGACCCTCTCTTGTTTTGAATCGGTGTCTCACTGAGGGACCCTCTCCTGTTCTGAATCGGTGTTTCACTGAGGGACCCTCTCCTGTTCTGAATCGGTGTTTCACTGAGGGACTCTTTCCTGTTCTGAATCGGTGTTTCACTCTCTCCTGTTCTGAATCGGTGTTTCACTGAGGGACTCTCTCCTGTTCTGAATCGGTGTTTCACTGAGGGACTCTCTCCTGTTCTGAATCGGTGTTTCACTGAGGGACTCTCTCCTGTTCTGAATCAGTGTTTCACTGACTCTCTCCTGTTCTGAATCGGTGTTTCACTGAGGGACTCTCTCCTGTTCTGAATCGGTGTCTCACTGAGGGACCCTCTCCTGTTCTGAATCGGTGTTTCACTGAGGGACTCTCTCCTGTTCTGAATCGGTGTTTCAATGAGGGACTCTCTCCTGTTCTGAATCGGTGTTTCACTGAGGGACTCTCTCCTGTTCTGAATCGGTGTTTCACTGAGGGACCCTCTCCTGTTCTGAATCGGTGTTTCACTGAGGGACCCTCTCCTGTTCTGAATCGGTGTTTCACTGAGGGACCCTCTCCTGTTCTGAATCGGTGTTTCACTGAGGGACTCTCTCCTGTTCTGAATCGGTGTCTCACTGAGGGACCCTCTCCTGTTCTGAATCAGTGTTTCACTGAGGGATCCTCTCCTGTTCTGAATCGGTGTTTCACTGAGGGACTCTCTCCTGTTCTGAATCGGTGTTTCACTGAGGGACTCTCTCCTGTTCTGAATCGGTGTTTCACTGAGGGACTCTCTCCTGTTCTGAATCGGTGCTTCACTGAGGGATTCTCTCCTGTTCTGAATCGGTGTTTCACTGAGGGACTCTCTCCTGTTCTGAATTGGTGTTTCACTGAGGGACTCTCTCCTGTTCTGAATCGGTGTTTCACTGAGGGATCCTCTCCTGTTCTGAATCGGTGTTTCACTGAGGGACTCTCTCCTGTTCTGAATCGGTGTTTCACTGAGGGAGTCTCTCCTGTTCTGAATCGGTGTTTCACTGAGGGACTCTCTTCTGTTCTGAATCGGTGTTTCACTGAGGGACTCTCTCCTGTTCTGAATCAGTGTTTCACTGACTCTCTCCTGTTCTGAATCGGTGTCTCACTGAGGGACCATCTCCTGTTCTGAATCGGTGTTTCACTGAGGGATTCTCTCCTGTTCTGAATAGGTGTTTCACTGAGGGACTCTCTCCTGTTCTGAATCGGTGTTTCTCTGAGGGACTCTCTCCTGTTCTGAATCGGTGTCTCACTGAGGGACCCTCTCCTGTTCTGAATCGGTGTTTCACTGAGGGACTCTCTCCTGTTCTGAATCGGTGTTTCAATGAGGGACTCTCTCCTGTTCTGAATCGGTGTTTCACTGACGGACTCTCTCCTGTTCTGAATCGGTGTTTCACTGAGGGACTCTCTCCCGTTCTGAATCGGTGTTTCACTGAGGGACTCTCTCCTGTTCTGAATCGGTGTTTCACTGAGGGACGCTCTCCTATTCTGAATCGGTGTTTCAATGAGGGACTCTCTCCTGTTCTGAATCGGTGTTTCAATGAGGGACTCTCTCCATTTCTGAATCGGTGTTTCACTGAGGGACTCTCTCCTGTTCTGAATCGGTGTTTCAATGAGGGACTCTCTCCTGTTCTGAATCGGTGTTTCACTGAGGGACTCTCTCCTGTTCTGAATCGGTGTTTCACTGAGGGACGCTCTCCTGTTCTGAATCAGTGTTTCACTGAGGGATCCTCTCCTGTTCTGAATCGGTGTTTCACTGAGGGACTCTCTCCTGTTCTGAATCGGTGTCTCACTGAGGGACCCTCTCCTGTTCTGAATCGGTGTTTCACTGAGGGACTCTCTCCTGTTCTGAATCGGAGTTTCACTGAGGGACCCTCTCCTGTTCTGAATTGGTGTCTCACTGAGGGACCCTCTCCTGTTCTGAATCGGTGTTTCACTGAGGGACTCTCTCCTGTTCTGAATCGGTGTTTCACTGAGGGACTCTCTCCTGTTCTGAATCGGTGTTTCACTGAGGGACCCTCTCCTGTTCTGAATTGGTGTATCACTGAGGGACCCTCTCCTGTTCTGAATCGGTGTTTCACTGAGGGACTCTCTCCTGTTCTGAATCGGAGTTTCACTCTCTCCTGTTCTGAATCGGTGTTTCACTGAGGGACTCTCTCCTGTTCTGAATCGGTGTTTCACTGAAGGACTCTCTCCTGTTCTGAATCGGTGTTTCACTGAGGGACTCTCTCCTGTTCTGAATCGGTGTTTCACTGAGGGACTCTCTCCTGTTCTGAATCGGTGTTTCACTGAGGGACTCTCTCCTGTTCTGAATCAGTGTTTCACTGACTCTCTCCTGTTCTGAATCGGTGTCTCACTGAGGGACCATCTCCTGTTCTGAATCGGTGTTTCACTGAGGGATTCTCTCCTGTTCTGAATAGGTGTTTCACTGAGGGACTCTCTCCTGTTCTGAATCGGTGTTTCTCTGAGGGACTCTCTCCTGTTCTGAATCGGTGTCTCACTGAGGGACCCTCTCCTGTTCTGAATCGGTGTTTCACTGAGGGACTCTCTCCTGTTCTGAATCGGTGTTTCAATGAGGGACTCTCTCCTGTTCTGAATCGGTGTTTCACTGAGGGACTCTCTCCTGTTCTGAATCGGTGTTTCACTGAGGGACTCTCTCCCGTTCTGAATCGGTGTTTCACTGAGGGACTCTCTCCTGTTCTGAATCGGTGTTTCACTGAGGGACGCTCTCCTATTCTGAATCGGTGTTTCAATGAGGGACTCTCTCCTGTTCTGAATCGGTGTTTCAATGAGGGACTCTCTCCATTTCTGAATCGGTGTTTCACTGAGGGACTCTCTCCTGTTCTGAATCGGTGTTTCAATGAGGGACTCTCTCCTGTTCTGAATCGGTGTTTCACTGAGGGACTCTCTCCTGTTCTGAATCGGTGTTTCACTGAGGGACGCTCTCCTGTTCTGAATCAGTGTTTCACTGAGGGATCCTCTCCTGTTCTGAATCGGTGTTTCACTGAGGGACTCTCTCCTGTTCTGAATCGGTGTCTCACTGAGGGACCCTCTCCTGTTCTGAATCGGTGTTTCACTGAGGGACTCTCTCCTGTTCTGAATCGGAGTTTCACTGAGGGACCCTCTCCTGTTCTGAATTGGTGTCTCACTGAGGGACCCTCTCCTGTTCTGAATCGGTGTTTCACTGAGGGACTCTCTCCTGTTCTGAATCGGTGTTTCACTGAGGGACTCTCTCCTGTTCTGAATCGGTGTTTCACTGAGGGACCCTCTCCTGTTCTGAATTGGTGTCTCACTGAGGGACCCTCTCCTGTTCTGAATCGGTGTTTCACTGAGGGACTCTCTCCTGTTCTGAATCGGAGTTTCACTCTCTCCTGTTCTGAATCGGTGTTTCACTGAGGGACTCTCTCCTGTTCTGAATCGGTGTTTCACTGAAGGACTCTCTCCTGTTCTGAATCGGTGTTTCACTGAGGGACTCTCTCCTGTTCTGAATCGGTGTTTCACTGAGGGACTCTCTCCTGTTCTGAATCGGTGTTTCAATCTCTCCTGTTCTGAATCGGTGTTTCACTCTCTCCTGTTCTGAATCGGTGTTTCACTGAGGGACTCTCTCCTGTTCTGAATCGGTGTTTCACTGAGGGACTCTCTCCTGTTCTGAATCGGTGTTTCACTGAGGGACTCTCTCTTGTTCTGAATCGGTGTTTCACTGACTCTCTCCTGTTCTGAATCGGTGTTTCACTGAGGGACTCTCTCCTGTTCTGAATCGGTGTTTCACTGAGGGACTCTCTCTTGTTCTGAATCGGTGTTTCACTGACTCTCTCCTGTTCTGAATCGGTGTTTTACTGAGAGACTCTCTCCTGTTCTGAATCGGTGTTTCACTGAGGGATCCTCTCCTGTTCTGAATTGGTGTTTCACTGAGGGACTCTCTCCTGTTCTGAATCGATGTTTCACTGAGGGATCCTCTCCTGTTCTGAATCGGTGTTTCACTGAGGGACTCTCTCCTGTTCTGAATCGGTGTTTCACTGAGGGACTCTCTCCTGTTCTGAATCGGTGTTTCACTGAGGGACTCTCTCCTGTTCTGAATCGGTGTTTCACTGAGGGACCCTCTCCTGTTCTGAATCGGTGTTTCACTGAGGGACTCTCTCCTGTTCTGAATCAGTGTTTCACTGAGGGACTCTCTCCTGTTCTGGATCGGTGTTTCACTGAGGGACTCTCTCCTGTTCTGAATCGGTGTTTCACTGAGGGACTCTCTCCTGTTCTGAATCGGTGTCACACTGAGGGACCCTCTCCTGTTCTGAATCGGTGTTTCACTCAGGGATTCTCTCCTGTTCTGAATCGGTGTTTCACTGAGGGACTCTCTCCTGTTCTGAATCGGTGTTTCACTGAGGGACTCTCTCCTGTTCTGAATCGGTGTCTCACTGAGGGACCCTCTCCTGTTCTGAATCGGTGTCTCACTGAGGGACCCTCTCCTGTTCTGAATCGGTGTCTCAATGAGGGACCCTCTCCTGTTCTGAATCGGTGTTTCAATGAGGGACTCTCTCCTGTTCTGAATCGGTGTTTCACTGAGGGACTCTCTCCTGTTCTGAATCGGTGTTTCAATGAGGGACTCTCTCCTGTTCTGAATCGGTGTTTCACTGAGGGACTCTCTCCTGTTCTGAATCGGTGTTTCACTGAGGGACGCTCTCCTGTTCTGAATCGGTGTTTCACTGAGGGATCCTCTCCTGTTCTGAATCGGTGTTTCACTGAGGGACTCTCTCCTGTTCTGAATCGGTGTTTCACTGAGGGACTCTCTCTTGTTCTGAATCGGTGTTTCACTGACTCTCTCCTGTTCTGAATCGGTGTTTCACTGAGGGACTCTCTCCTGTTCTGAATCGGTGTTTCACTGAGGGACTCTCTCCTGTTCTGAATCGGTGTTTCACTGAGGGACTCTCTCTTGTTCTGAATCGGTGTTTCACTGACTCTCTCCTGTTCTGAATCGGTGTTTTACTGAGAGACTCTCTCCTGTTCTGAATCGGTGTTTCACTGAGGGATCCTCTCCTGTTCTGAATCGGTGTTTCACTGAGGGACTCTCTCCTGTTCTGAATCGGTGTTTCACTGAGGGATCCTCTCCTGTTCTGAATCGGTGTTTCACTGAGGGACTCTCTCCTGTTCTGAATCGGTGTTTCACTGAGGGACTCTCTCCTGTTCTGAATCGGTGTTTCACTGTGGGACTCTCTCCTGTTCTGAATCGGTGTTTCACTGAGGGACCCTCTCCTGTTCTGAATCGGTGTTTCACTGAGGGACTCTCTCCTGTTCTGAATCAGTGTTTCACTGAGGGACTCTCTCCTGTTCTGAATCGGTGTTTCACTGAGGGACTCTCTCCTGTTCTGAATCGGTGTTTCACTGAGGGACTCTCTCCTGTTCTGAATCGGTGTCACACTGAGGGACCCTCTCCTGTTCTGAATCGGTGTTTCACTCAGGGATTCTCTCCTGTTCTGAATCGGTGTTTCACTGAGGGACTCTCTCCTGTTCTGAATCGGTGTTTCACTGAGGGACTCTCCCCTGTTCTGAATCGGTGTCTCACTGAGAGACTCTCTCCTGTTCTGAATCGGAGTTTCACTCTCTCCTGTTCTGAATCGGTGTTTCACTGAGGGACTCTCTCCTGTTCTGAATCGGTGTTTCACTGAAGGACTCTCTCCTGTTCTGAATCGGTGTTTCACTGAGGGACTCTCTCCTGTTCTGAATCGGTGTTTCACTGAGGGACTCTCTCCTGTTCTGAATCGGTGTTTCACTCTCACCTGTTCTGAATCGGTGTTTCACTCTCTCCTGTTCTGAATCGGTGTTTCACTGAGGGACTCTCTCCTGTTCTGAATCAGTGTTTCACTGAGGGACTCTCTCCTGTTCTGAATCGGTGTTTCACTGAGGGACTCTCTCCTGTTCTGAATCGGTGTTTCACTGAGGGACTCTCTCCTGTTCTGAATCGGTGTCTCACTGAGGGACCCTCTCCTGTTCTGAATCGGTGTTTCACTCAGGGATTCTCTCCTGTTCTGAATCGGTGTTTCACTGAGGGACTCTCTCCTGTTCTGAATCGGTGTATCACTGAGGGACTCTCTCCTGTTCTGAATCGGTGTCTCACTGAGGGACCCTCTCCTGTTCTGAATCGGTGTCTCACTGAGGGACCCTCTCCTGTTCTGAATCGGTGTCTCACTGAGGGACCCTCTCCTGTTCTGAATCGGTGTTTCACTGAGGGACCCTCTCCTGTTCTGAATCGGTGTTTCACTGAGGGACTCTCTCCTGTTCTGAATCGGTGTTTCACTCTCTCCTGTTCTGAATCGGTGTTTCACTGAGGGACTCTCTCCTGTTCTGAATCGGTGTTTCACTGAGGGACTCTCTCCTGTTCTGAATCTGTGTTTCACTGACTCTGTCCTGTTCTGAATCGGTGTCTCACTGAGGGACCCTCTCCTGTTCTGAATCGGTGTTTCACTGAGGGACTCTCTCCTGTTCTGAATCGGTGTTTCAATGAGGGACTCTCTCCTGTTCTGAATCGGTGTTTCACTGAGGGACTCTCTCCTGTTCTGAATCGGTGTTTCACTGAGGGACTCTCTCCTGTTCTGAATCGGTGTTTCACTAAGGGACCCTCTCCTGTTCTGAATCGGTGTTTCACTGAGGGACTCTCTCCTGTTCTGAATCGGTGTTTCACTGAGGGATCCTCTCCTGTTCTGAATCGGTGTTTCACTGAGGGACTCTCTCCTGTTCTGAAACGGTGTTTCACTGAGGGACTCTCCCCTGTTCTGAATCGGTGTTTCACTGAGGGACCCTCTCCTGTTCTGAATCGGTGTTTCACTGAGGGACTCTCTCCTGTTCTGAATCGGTGTTTCACTGAGGGACTCTCTCCTGTTCTGAATCGGTGTTTCACTGAGGGACTCTCTCCTGTTCTGAATCGGTGTCTCACTGAGGGACCCTCTCCTGTTCTGAATCGGTGTTTCACTGAGGGACTCTCTCCTGTTCTGAATCGGTGTTTCAATGAGGGACTCTCTCCTGTTCTGAATCGGTGTTTCACTGAGGGACCCTCTCCTGTTCTGAATCGGTGTTTCACTGAGGGACTCTCTCCTGTTCTGAATCGGTGTTTCACTGAGGGACTCTCTCCTGTTCTGAATCGGTGTTTCACTGAGGGACTCTCTCCTGTTCTGAATCGGTGTTTCACTGAGGGACTCTCTCCTGTTCTGAATCGGTGTTTCACTGACTCTCTCCTGTTCTGAATCGGTGTTTCACTGAGGGACTCTCTCCTGTTCGGAATCGGTGTTTCACTGAGGGACTCTCTCCTGTTCTGAATCGGTGTTTCACTGAGGGACTCTCTCCTGTTCTGAATCGGTGTTTCACTGAGGGACCCTCTCCTGTTCTGAATCGGTGTTTCACTGAGGGACTCTCTCCTGTTCTGAATCAGTGTTTCACTGACTCTCTCCTGTTCTGAATCGGTGTCTCACTGAGGGACCCTCTCCTGTTCTGAATCGGTGTTTCACTGAGGGATTCTCTCCTGTTCTGAATCGGTGTTTCACTGAGGGACTCTCTCCTGTTCTGAATCGGTGTTGCACTGAGGGACCCTCTCCTGTTCTGAATCGGTGTCTCACTGAGGGACCCTCTCCTGTTCTGAATCGGTGTTTCACTGAGGGACTCTCTCCTGTTCTAAATCGGTGTTTCACTCTCTCCTGTTCTGAATCGGTGTTTCACTGAGGGACTCTCTCCTGTTCTGAATCGGTGTTTCACTGAGGGACTCTCTCCTGTTCTGAATCAGTGTTTCACTGACTCTCTCCTGTTCTGAATCGGTGTCTCACTGAGGGACCTTCTCCTGTTCTGAATCGGTGTCTCACTGAGGGACCCTCTCCTGTTCTGAATCGGTGTTTCACTGAGACACTCTCTCCTGTTCTGAATCGATGTTTCACTGAGGGACTCTCTCCTGTTCTGAATCGGTGTTTCACTGAGACACTCTCTCTTGTTCTGAATCGGTGTTTCACTGACTCTCTCCTGTTCTGAATCGGTGTTTTACTGAGAGACTCTCTCCTGTTCTGAATCGGTGTTTCACTGAGGGATCCTCTCCTGTTCTGAATCGGTGTTTCACTGAGGGACTCTCTCCTGTTCTGAATCGGTGTTTCACTGAGGGATCCTCTCCTGTTCTGAATCGGTGTTTCACTGAGGGACTCTCTCCTGTTCTGAATCGGTGTTTCACTGAGGGACTCTCTCCTGTTCTGAATCGGTGTTTCACTGAGGGACTCTCTCCTGTTCTGAATCGGTGTTTCACTGAGGGACCCTCTCCTGTTCTGAATCGGTGTTTCACTGAGCGACTCTCTCCTGTTCTGAATCAGTGTTTCACTGAGGGACTCTCTCCTGTTCTGAATCGGTGTTTCACTGAGGGACTCTCTCCTGTTCTGAATCGGTGTTTCACTGAGGGACTCTCTCCTGTTCTGAATCGGTGTTACACTGAGGGACCCTCTCCTGTACTGAATCGGTGTTTCACTCAGGGATTCTCTCCTGTTCTGAATCGGTGTTTCACTGAGGGACTCTCTCCTGTTCTGAATCGGTGTTTCACTGAGGGACTCTCTCCTGTTCTGAATCGGTGTCTCACTGAGGGACTCTCTCCTGTTCTGAATCGGAGTTTCACTCTCTCCTGTTCTGAATCGGTGTTTCACTGAGGGACTCTCTCCTGTTCTGAATCGGTGTTTCACTGAAGGACTCTCTCCTGTTCTGAATCGGTGTTTCACTGAGGGACTCTCTCCTGTTCTGAATCGGTGTTTCACTGAGGGACTCTCTCCTGTTCTGAATCGGTGTTTCACTCTCTCCTGTTCTGAATCGGTGTTTCACTTTCTCCTGTTCTGAATCGGTGTTTCACTGAGGGACTCTCTCCTGTTCTGAATCAGTGTTTCACTGAGGGACTCTCTCCTGTTCTGAATCGGTGTTTCACTGAGGGACTCTCTCCTGTTCTGAATCGGTGTTTCACTGAGGGACTCTCTCCTGTTCTGAATCGGTGTCTCACTGAGGGACCCTCTCCTGTTCTGAATCGGTGTTTCACTCAGGGATTCTCTCCTGTTCTGAATCGGTGTTTCACTGAGGGACTCTCTCCTGTTCTGAATCAGTGTTTCACTGAGGGACTCTCTCCTGTTCTGAATCGGTGTCTCACTGAGGGACCCTCTCCTGTTCTGAATCGGTGTCTCACTGAGGGACCCTCTCCTGTTCTGAATCGGTGTCTCACTGAGGGACCCTCTCCTGTTCTGAATCGGTGTTTCACTGAGGGACTCTCTCCTGTTCTGAATCGGTGTTTCACTCTCTCCTGTTCTGAATCGGTGTTTCACTGAGGGACTCTCTCCTGTTCTGAATCGGTGTTTCACTGAGGGACTCTCTCCTGTTCTGAATCAGTGTTTCACTGACTCTGTCCTGTTCTGAATCGGTGTCTCACTGAGGGACCCTCTCCTGTTCTGAATCGGTGTTTCACTGAGGGACTCTCTCCTGTTCTGAATCGGTGTTTCAATGAGGGACTCTCTCCTGTTCTGAATCGGTGTTTCACTGAGGGACTCTCTCCTGTTCTGAATCGGTGTTTCACTGAGGGACTCTCTCCTGTTCTGAATCGGTGTTTCACTAAGGGACTCTCTCCTGTTCTGAATCGGTGTTTCACTGAGGGACTCTCTCCTGTTCTGAATCGGTGTTTCACTGAGGGATCCTCTCCTGTTCTGAATCGGTGTTTCACTGAGGGACTCTCTCCTGTTCTGAAACGGTGTTTCACTGAGGGACTCTCCCCTGTTCTGAATCGTTGTTTCACTGAGGGACCCTCTCCTGTTCTGAATCGGTGTTTCACTGAGGGACTCTCTCCTGTTCTGAATCGGTGTTTCACTGAGGGACTCTCTCCTGTTCTGAATCGGTGTTTCACTGAGGGACTCTCTCCTGTTCTGAATCGGTGTTTCACTGAGGGACCCTCTCCTGTTCTGAATCGGTGTTTCACTGAGGGACTCTCTCCTGTTCTGAATCGGTGTTTCACTGAGGGACTCTCTCCTGTTCTGAATCGGTGTTTCACTGACTCTCTCCTGTTCTGAATCGGTGTTTCACTGAGGGACTCTCTCCTGTTCTGAATCGGTGTTTCACTGACTCTCTCCTGTTCTGAATCGGTGTTTCACTGAGGGACTCTCTCCTGTTCGGAATCGGTGTTTCACTGAGGGACTCTCTCCTGTTCTGAATCGGTGTTTCACTGAGGGACTCTCTCCTGTTCTGAATCGGTGTTTCACTGAGGGACCCTCTCCTGTTCTGAATCGGTGTTTCACTGAGGGACTCTCTCCTGTTCTGAATCAGTGTTTCACTGACTCTCTCCTGTTCTGAATCGGTGTCTCACTGAGGGACCCTCTCCTGTTCTGAATCGGTGTTTCACTGAGGGATTCTCTCCTGTTCTGAATCGGTGTTTCACTGAGGGACTCTCTCCTGTTCTGAATCGGTGTTTCACTGAGGGACCCTCTCCTGTTCTGAATCGGTGTCTCACTGAGGGACCCTCTCCTGTTCTGAATCGGTGTTTCACTGAGGGACTCTCTCCTGTTCTGAATCGGTGTTTCACTCTCTCCTGTTCTGAATCGGTGTTTCACTGAGGGACTCTCTCCTGTTCTGAATCGGTGTTTCACTGAGGGACTCTCTCCTGTTCTGAATCAGTGTTTCACTGACTCTCTCCTGTTCTGAATCGGTGTCTCACTGAGGGACCTTCTCCTGTTCTGAATCGGTGTCTCACTGAGGGACCCTCTCCTGTTCTGAATCGGTGTTTCACTGAGACACTCTCTCCTGTTCTGAATCGATGTTTCACTGAGGGACTCTCTCCTGTTCTGAATCGGTGTTTCACTGAGACACTCTCTCCTGTTCTGAATCGATGTTTCACTGAGGGACTCTCTCCTGTTCTGAATCAGTGTTTCACTGAGGGACTCTCACCTGTTCTGAATCGGTGTCTCACTGAGGGACTCTCTCCTGTTCTGAATCGGTGTTTCACTGAGGGACTCTCTCCTGTTCTGAATCGGTGTTTCACTGAGGGACTCTCAACTGTTCTGAATCAGTGTTTCACTGAGGGACTCTCTCCTGTTCTGAATCGGTGTTTCACTGAGGGACTCTCTCCTGTTCTGAATCAGTGTTTCACTGAGGGACTCTCTCCTGTTCTGAATCGGTGTTTCACTGAGGGACTCTCTCCTGTTCTGAATCGGTGTTTCACTGAGGGACTCTCTCCTGTTCTGAATCGGTGTTTCACTGAGGGACTCTCTCCTGTTCTGAATCGGTGTTTCACTGAGGGACTCTCTCCTGTTCTGAATCAGTGTTTCACTGAGGGACTCTCTCCTGTTCTGAATCGGTGTTTCACTGAGTGACTCTCTCCTGTTCTGAATCAGTGTTTCACTGAGGGACTCTCTCCTGTTCTGAATCAGTGTTTCACTGAGGGACTCTCTCCTGTTCTGAATCGGTGTTTCACTGACTCTCTCCTGTTCTGAATCGGTGTCTCACTGAGGGACCCTCTCCTGTTCTGAATCGGTGTCTCACTGAGGGACCCTCTCCTGTTCTGAATCGGTGTTTCACTGAGGGACCCTCTCCTGTTCTGAATCGGTGTTTCACTGAGGGACTCTCTCCTGTTCTGAATCGGTGTTTCACTCTCTCCTGTTCTGAATCGGTGTCTCACTGAGGGACCCTCTCCTGTTCTGAATCGGTGTTTCACTGAGACACTCTCTCCTGTTCTGAATCGATGTTTCACTGAGGGACTCTCTCCTGTTCTGAATCGGTGTTTCACTGAGACACTCTCTCCTGTTCTGAATCGATGTTTCACTGAGGGACTCTCTCCTGTTCTGAATCGGTGTTTCACTGAGGGACTCTCTCCTGTTCTGAATCGGTGTTTCACTGACTCTGTCCTGTTCTGAATCGGTTTTTCACTCTCTCCTGTTCTGAATCGGTGTTTCACTGAGGGACTCTCTCCTGTTCTGAATCGGTGTTTCACTGAGGGACTCTCTCCTGTTCTGAATCGGTGTTTCACTGAGGGACTCTCTCCTGTTCTGAATCGGTGTCTCACTGAGGGACTCTCTCCTGTTCTGAATCGGTGTTTCACTGAGGGACGCTCTCCTGTTCTGAATCGGTGTTTCACTGAGGGATCCTCTCCTGTTCTGAATCGGTGTTTCACTGAGGGACTCTCTCCTGTTCTGAATCGGTGTTTCACTGAGGGACCCTCTCCTGTTCTGAATCGGTGTTTCACTGAGGGACTCTCTCCTGTTCTGAATCGGTGTTTCACTGAGGGACTCTCTCCTGTTCTGAATCAGTGTTTCACTGAGGGACTCTCTCCTGTTCTGAATCGGTGTTTCACTGAGGGACTCTCTCCTGTTCTGAATCGGTGTTTCACTGAGGGACTCTCACCTGTTCTGAATCGGTGTCTCACTGAGGGACTCTCTCCTGTTCTGAATCAGTGTTTCACTGAGGGACTCTCTCCTGTTCTGAATCGGTGTTTCACTGAGGGACTCTCAACTGTTCTGAATCAGTGTTTCACTGAGGGACTCTCTCCTGTTCTGAATCGGTGTTTCACTGAGGGACTCTCTCCTGTTCTGAATCAGTGTTTCACTGAGGGACTCTCTCCTGTTCTGAATCGGTGTTTCACTGAGGGACTCTCTCCTGTTCTGAATCAGTGTTTCACTGAGGGACTCTCTCCTGTTCTGAATCGGTGTTTCACTGAGGGACTCTCTCCTGTTCTGAATCGGTGTTTCACTGAGGGACTCTCTCCTGTTCTGAATCAGTGTTTCACTGAGGGACTCTCTCCTGTTCTGAATCGGTGTTTCACTGAGTGACTCTCTCCTGTTCTGAATCAGTGTTTCACTGAGGGACTCTCTCCTGTTCTGAATCAGTGTTTCACTGAGGGACTCTCTCCTGTTCTGAATCGGTGTTTCACTGACTCTCTCCTGTTCTGAATCGGTGTCTCACTGAGGGACCCTCTCCTGTTCTGAATCGGTGTCTCACTGAGGGACCCTCTCCTGTTCTGAATCGGTGTTTCACTGAGGGACCCTCTCCTGTTCTGAATCGGTGTTTCACTGAGGGACTCTCTCCTGTTCTGAATCGGTGTTTCACTCTCTCCTGTTCTGAATCGGTGTTTCACTGAGGGACTCTCTCCTGTTCTGAATCGGTGTTTCACTGAGGGACTCTCTCCTGTTCTGAATTGGTGTCGACTGTGTGCATGTAGAAACACAAGAGTTTCTGCATTTTCTTGAAATCTGGAGCAACATACACCCAGACTCTGATAACATGCTGGAACGGGTTAGGCAGCAACTCCGGAAATGGATGTACCGTTGATTTTCCCGGACGAGACCCGTCTTCGGGACTGAGAAGTGTTACGTACTCGTGACACATGACAGTGGAGCCCTTGTCATGTGACTGGGGTTGAAGCTGTACTGGACTTGAGGTAATGGTCTTCTGATGGTGGAATGACATCATTTTCCCGCCAGTAGAGATCATGTGACGGGTTTTTTTTACAGGTTATAAAAGGTAGACCCCACCCTGTGAGGAGGGGCAGTTCGTGGCTGGATTTGCCAAGTTGACTTCATGCCACTGCGTGTTTGAAGTGATGACGCAGTTTAGCTGAAGGATGAAGTTTTTATTTAATGCCTAAAGTTTAAAAGGTTAATGCCAACAGGTTCTTTATGATTCTGTTAGTTTGAGAATTAAAGGAGAGTGAAGATTCAAGGTTGGAAGTTAAAGATCGAGGAGAATCGCTTTCTACGGTGAAACGGGGGCGACCTTTGTTTGATCCTTATTTGGAAGGATTTCGTTGACTATCTTCGTGTTAATCCCTAGGTTTACCTAGAAAGGATTGAAGGTAGTGGAGAAGGAAAGGTCAGTGCCTTTAAGCCGTTCTGTTTCGTAAATTCTTCGGGGGAAGTTCGACGTCGGGGATCGAAGCAAGCGACGTGAAAGAGAATTTAAATCGTCCTGTAAAGTCTCTCCTTTTAAATGGACTGTGAGCATATCGAACTTTTGGCAATATCACTTTAAGAACTGTTTTGGAATATCACTTTACGAACGGTTTGAACAGCCGCTCAGCAGCTGTTTCCGGTTACGGTAGTGTTTGTTTACTTTTGGGGGGTTTGTTTTCTGTGTTTAATAAACGTGTTGTTTGTTATAAGAAACCCTTGCCGAACTCATATATTTATTGTTGCCTGAATACGTAACATTAAATATGGGGGCTCGTCCGGGATTGAATTTTTTGAGTTTACATGCTTGCTAACTTTTAAATCGGTGTTTTGGAAACGGGGATTACTCGGTTCTTTTGTTTGGCTTGTTGTGGTATTCGGCAGCAATGAATATTGATGAGTTTCTGGCTTCGCCAGCTGCAGAGGTGTTGGCGAAGGCGGAAAAAACTGAGGTGTTTGAGATAGCTAGTAGATTGCAACTTAAAGGTATTTTGCAGACTACTCCTAAGGCTGTAATACAGAGGAAAATCGCGTCACACTATGTGGATTCGGGTGTTTTTGATGAATCGATTTTAGAGTCGTTTCAAATAAGTAAACTGGAGATGCAGTTGCAAATCGAACAAATGAAATTGGAGAGGTGTAAATTGGAGGCGGAACAAAAGAGAGAATTTGCATATGCAATGGAGGAATTAAGGACTGGAAATCAGTCTTCTGGTTCTAAAAAAAACGTTTGTTGCTAGTCAAGAAATTAAATTGGTCCCTCCATTTAGTGAAACAGAAGTGGAAAGGTATTTTCAACATTTTGAAACTATTGCTCGGATGTCAGAGTGGCCGAAAGAGAAATGGTCAGTGTTGTTACAAAGTGTAATTAAAGGCAAAGCACAACAAGTTTACACAGCTTTAACAGCTGCACAAGCTCTTGATTATGATACTGTAAAGAGTCATATTTTAAACGCATATGAGTTAGTCCCAGAAGCATATAGGGAAAGATTCAGAAGTTTGAAAAAGTCTGTGGAAAAAACTTATGTGGAATTTGCCTATGATAAAGCTATGTGTTTTGAGAGATGGGTTTCTTCTAAAAATGTAAATGGGGACTATGATACATTGAGAGAGCTGATTTTAATGGAGGAATTTAAAAGAAGCATTCCTGTTGAAGTAAGGACCTACTTAAATGAGAAGGATACTGATAAATTGCAGGACTGTGCTAGATTAGCTGATGAGTATGTTTTGATCCACAAGAACAAATTTCCTCAGGGCAGAATTTTTAAGAGGAAAAATAACATGGAGACTCCAGATAAATTTGAAATTAAATCGGGGGTTAATGAGAAAGTTGATGAGAAAGGAAAGCCAGTGAAGGAAAGACAGTTTGGTCTTACTTGTAACTATTGTAAGAAGCCTGGCCATGTAATAGCTAACTGTTTCAAATTGAAAAAGAAAGAGAAGGAAGCAGTTCCAGATGCTTGTGTGCAACATACTGAAGCACCTGTAAAGTTACAGGGTTTGATAAAAACAAATGAGGCTTTGTTAGAGTCTGACCAAGTTAGAAAGGGATATGATCATTTTGTAACTGAAGGGTTTGTATCCTTGAAGGAAGGATCTACTCTGGTGCCAATAAAAATCCTTAGGGATACTGGTGCTTCTCAGTCATTGATGTTAGACAGTGTGTTGAAGTTTAATGAAGAGTCTGATACTGGTGAGGTAAATTACATAAGAGGTGTTGGAAGTGATTTTATGCCTGTACATTTACATAAAGTAAATTTAAAGTCGGGGTTAGTTACTGGATTTGTTAAAGTAGGATTACAGCATAGCTTACCTGTGAAGGGTATTTCTTTATTGTTAGGTAATGACTTGGCAGGTGGACAAGTTTTTCCTGAAGTGCATTTGACAATGGAGTCAGAGGAACCAGAGTTGAATTCTAACACAGATTCTTCCTGTGTTGTGACTAGAGCTATGGCTGAAAAGATTGATGCGCAGAATGAGGTTGTTATTCAGGACTGTTCAACTCAGGATTCGAGTTTTGAGGATGTGTCAGAGACTTTCTTATCTTCGTTGTTTGAACAAGATTCTGGGAGTAAGTCTGACTATAAAGATTTATCTTTGTCTAGGAAGGAGATGATAGCAGAGCAGAATAGAGATTCTGAGATTATAAAATTAAAAGAGCAGGTTTTACTAGATAGTGAAATTAATAAAGACGCTAGGATGAGGATGTTTAAGCCTGGAGATAAGGTGTTGGTTCTTTTCCCAGTGCAGACAAATCCTTTACAAGCTAGATTTCATGGTCCTTATGAAATTGTGTCTAAAATTAATGATGTGGATTACGTGGTAAAAACTCCAGATCGTAGAAGGTCAACACAACTTTGCCATATAAATATGTTGAAACCATATTTTGAGAAACAATCTGATACTGTGACTGTTGTGGTTAGTGAGAATGAGTTTGATTTAACTAGGAACATGATAGATGATTCATCTGACTTTCATTCTAAATCCAACATTGTTTCTGTTAGGTTACCAAATTCAACCATTCTGGAAAATATTGATGAAAAATTAGCACATTTACAGTTAGAGCAGAGACAACAGATGAAGGAGTTGATTTTTAAATATAGGGAGTTGTTTCCAGATGTTCCGAGAAGGACTTCTATAGCTTCACATGATGTAGATGTTGGGGATGCCAAACCTATTAAACAACATCCATATAGGATGAACATGGAAAAATGTGAACTTGCTGAGAAAGAAATTGAATATATGTTAGAGAATAATATCATTAGACATTCTAACTCGAATTGGAGTTCGCCATGTGTTATGGTACCAAAGCCAGATGGTAGTATTAGGTTTTGTACGGATTATAGGAAGGTGAATGCTGTAACGAAAACAGATGCATATCCAATTCCTAGAGTAGATGATTGTGTAGATAAAGTTGGAAAGGCAAAGTTCCTTACAAAGATTGATTTATTGAAAGGGTATTGGTGTGTTCCATTAACGGACAGAGGTAGAGAGATTTCTGCATTTGTAACTCCATCTGGGTTATATGAGTATAATGTTCTTCCATTTGGGATGAAGAATGCCCCAGGTACTTTCCAGAGGATGATTAACTTTGTGATTCAGGGATTGAAAGATACTGATGCTTATATTGATGATTTAGTGACAGGAAATGATACTTGGGAAGCACACATTATTGCGATGGAGAAATTGTTTGAAAGGCTTTCAAAAGCTAACTTAACTATTAATTTAGCTAAGAGTGAATTTGGACATGCCACTGTGACTTACCTTGGTTATGTTGTGGGTCAAGGTAAGGTAACTCCTGTTCAGGCAAAAGTTCAGGCAATTTTAGAGATTCCCACTCCAACGGGGAAAAAAACTCTCAGAAGGTTTTTGGGAATGGTAGGATATTATCGGAAATTTTGTAAGAATTTTGCTAATGTTGCCCTTCCATTAACTAACCTTCTGCGGAAGAATGAGAAGTTTGTATGGACGGTGCCTTGTCAAGAAGCATTTGAAAAATTGAAAACAATGATATGTCAACAACCTGTGCTTAAGGCACCTGACTTTGGAAAACCTTTTTCATTGGCTGTGGATGCTAGTGATGAGGCTGCAGGAGCAGTATTAATGCAAAGGAATGAGGGGAATGAGCTTGATCATCCAGTAGCTTACTTTTCTAAGAAATTTAATAAGCATCAAAGAAATTATTCGACAATAGAGAAAGAATTGTTATCTCTTGTTTTAGCTTTGGAATATTTTGAGGTATATGTTAGTACAACTCAGAAACCACTTATTGTTTACACTGATCATAATCCGTTAGTTTTTCTGAGTAAGATGAAAAACAAAAACAGAAGGTTATTAAATTGGAGTTTGATGTTACAAGAGTACAATATTGTGATAACTCATATTAAAGGTAAAGATAATGTGGTTGCTGATTGTCTATCTCGATGTTGAATGTACACTGTAATTTTTTTTATGGAGTGGTTTTTTTTTCAATTGTAACGCTCCTACTGTATTGTGACTTATAAGCTGTTATATGATGGTGTTGTGTATTGTGTATGTTATAAAATTTATACCTTTGTTTTTCTTGTAAGCAATTGTTAAAAATTTTTGTTCTTGTCAGACCAAAAATGTTTTTTTGGAGGGAGGTGTTACGTACTCGTGACACATGACAGTGGAGCCCTTGTCATGTGACTGGGGTTGAAGCTGTACTGGACTTGAGGTGATGGTCTTCTGATGGTGGAATGACATCATTTTCCCGCCAGTAGAGATCATGTGATGGGTTTTTTTACAGGTTATAAAAGGTAGACCCCACCCTGTGAGGAGGGGCAGTTCGTGGCTGGATTTGCCAAGTTGACTTCATGCCACTGCGTGTTTGAAGTGATGACGCAGTTTAGCTGAAGGATGAAGTTTTTATTTAATGCCTAAAGTTTAAAAGGTTAATGCCAACAGGTTCTTTATGATTCTGTTAGTTTGAGAATTAAAGGAGAGTGAAGATTCAAGGTTGGAAGTTAAAGATCGAGGAGAATCGCTTTCTACGGTGAAACGGGGGCGACCTTTGTTTGATCCTTATTTGGAAGGATTTCGTTGACTATCTTCGTGTTAAACCCTAGGTTTAACTAGAAAGGATTGAAGGTAGTGGAGAAGGAAAGGTCAGTGCCTTTAAGCCGTTCTGTTTCGTAAATTCTTCGGGGGAAGTTCGACGTCGGGGATCGAAGCAAGCGACGTGAAAGAGAATTTAAATCGTCCTGTAAAGTCTCTCCTTTTAAATGGACTGTGAGCATATCGAACTTTTGGCAATATCACTTTAAGAACTGTTTTGGAATATCACTTTACGAACTGTTTGAACAGCCGCTCAGCAGCTGTTTCCGGTTACGGTAGTGTTTGTTTACTTTTGGGGGGTTTGTTTTCTGTGTTTAATAAACGTGTTGTTTGTTATAAGAAACCCTTGCCGAACTCATATATTTATTGTTGCCTGAATACGTAACAGAAGGAAGCGGGGCTGGTGCAGAATTGAAAGGTGATGTGGAGTGAAAGGAGGTGAGAAGGTTTATTGTTTTGCTGGGGCAGCTTGTGCACCCCGTGCCGGTAGGCCTGTAGGACACGTACATGCTCTGTCTGTAAGTGTATAAATAGCAAAGACCTATTTAGTAAATAAATTGCAAATATTTATGAGGAGGAATATATCATTCAGAAATAGACTCCTGGACACAAGAGTCCGTGTTGATTTGCGGACAGACGCGTACAGAAGGCAAGAAGAGTTCGGTCAACTGCGTTGAAATTATTCAGAGATTATCTCAGGAACCTGCCTGAAATCACTTCTGCAGCAATGGCTCACATCACACAATCCTTAATACCTGAGGATTCCCGGCACTTTTAGCCTATCTACAGGGTGCAATGAGAACCGAGATAATGCTTCTCAGAAGATTTGAGAAAGATAAATACCATTCTCAACAGAAAGCTAAATTGCCTAATTCAGTATTACTGAAAGAAAGTCTTCTACGCACAAAATGGCTGTGGGTAACGGGAGTGAGCTGGTTCCACATTTAACATGGATTCCAATCCCCATCACGGACGTGAACCATCGATTTCATTATAGATTACTAAACTCCTCTGACTCGCTGCAGAGCGAACTTTCCTTTTCTGCGATTGCACTTAAATTTAGGAAAACCGAGTTCTGCTTGGATTATAAACCAGATTAAACTCAAATAAACTCAGATTAAAACCAAGCCAGTAACATCTTGAAGGATCCCACACACTCTGCTCACGGACTGTCCATCTCACTCCCGTAGGGGAGGGGGCTACGTAGCATCCACACCCCAATCACACATTGACTCACCCCTTCACAACCCCAGTCACCCACTGACCCACCCCTCCACACACCCAAACACCCACTGACCCACCACTCCACACCCCCAATCACCCACTGAACCACCCCTCCACACATCCAAACACCCACTGACCCACCCATCCACACCCCCAATCACCCAGTGACCCACCACTCCACACCCCCAATCACCCACTGACCCACCCCTCCATACCCCGTCACTCACCGACCCACCACTCCACACCCCCAATCACCCACTGACCCACCCCGCCACACTCACAATCACCCAGTGACCCACCCCTCCACACACCCAATCACCCACTGAGCCACCCCTCAACACCCCCAGTCACCCACTGACCCACCCCTCCACACACCCAACCACCCACTGACCCTCCCATCCACACCCCCAATCACCCACTGACCCACCCCTCCACACCCCCAATCACCCACTGACCCACCCCTCCATACCCCGTCACTCACCGACCCACCACTCCACACCCCCAATCACCCACTGACCCACCCCGCCACACTCACAATCACCCAGTGACCCACCCCTCCACACACCCAATCACCCACTGAGCCACCCCTCAACACCCCCAGTCACCCACTGACCCACCCCTCCACACACCCAACCACCCACTGACCCTCCCATCCACACCCCCAATCACCCACTAACCCACCACTCCACACCCCCAATCACTCACTGACTCACCCGTCCACACCCCCAATCACCGACTGACCCAGCCCTCCACGCCCAATCACCCTGTGACCGACCCCTCCACACCACCAACCACCACTGACCAACCCCTACACACCCCAAATCACCCACGGACCCACCCCTCCACACCCCCAATCACCCACTGACCCACCCCACCACATACCCAAACACCCACTGACCCACACCTCCACACCCCCAATCACCCACTGACCCATCCCTCCACACCCCCAACCAGCCACTGACCCACCGCTCCACACCCCCAACCACCCACTGACACACCACTCCACACCCCCAATCAGCCACTGACCCACTCCTCCACACCCCCATTCACCCACTGACCCAACCCACGACACCCTCAATCACCCACTGACTCACCCCTCCACAACCCCAACCACCCACTGACCCACCCCTCCACACCCCCAATCACCCACTGACCCACCCCTCCACACCCCCAATCACCCACTGACCCACTCTTCCACTACCCCAACCACCCACTGACACACCCCACCACACCCCCAAACACCCACTGACCCACCCCTCCACACCCCCAGCCACCCACTGACCCACCCCTTCACACCCCCAATCACCCACTGACCCACCCCTCCACACCCCCAATCACCCACTGACCCACCCCTCCACACCTCCAATCACCCACTGACCCACCCCTACACTACCCCAACCACCCACTGACTCACCCCTCCACAACCCCAACCACCCACTGACCCACCCCTCCACACCCCCAATCACCCTCTGACCCACCCCTCCACAGCCCCATCCACCCACTGACCCACCCCTTCACACCCCCAATCACCCACTGACCCACCCCTCCACACCCCCAATCACCCACTGACCCACCCCTCCACACCCCCAATCACCCACTGACCCACCCCTACACTACCCCAACCACCCACTGACTCACCCCTCCACACCCCCAACCACCCACTGACCCACCCCTCCACACCCCCAGCCACCCACTGACCCACCCCTCCACACCCCCAATCACCCTCTGACCCACCCCTCCACAGCCCCATCCACCCACTGACACACCACTCCACAGCCCCAACCACCCACTGACCCACCACTCCACAGCCCCAACCACCCACTGACCCAGCCCTCCACACCAAAGATCAACCACTGACCCACCCCTCCACACCCCCAATCACCCACTGACCCACCCCTCCACACCCCCAATCACCCACTGACCAAACACTCCACACCCCAACCACCCACTGACCCACCCCTCTACACCCCAAATCACCCACTGACCCTCCCCTCCACACAACCAATCACCCACTGACCTACCCCTCCACACCCTCAACCACCCACTGACCCACCCCACCAAACACCCAATCACCCACTGACCCACCCCTCCACACCCCCAATCACCCACTGACCCACCCCTCCACAGCCCCAATCACCCACTGACCCACCCCTCCACACCCCAACCACCCACTGACCCACCCCTCCACACCCCCAATCACCCACTGACCAAACACTCCACACCCCAACCACCCACTGACCCAATCCTCCACACCCCCAATCACACACTGACCCACACCTCCACACCCCCAATCACCCACTGACCCACCCCTCCACTCCCCCAATCACCCACTGACCCACCCCTCCACAACCCCAATCACACACTGACCCAACCCTCCACACCCCCAACCACTCACTGACCCACCCCTCCACACCCCCAATCACCCACTGACCCGCCCCTCCACACCCCCAACCACCCACTGACCCACCCCTCCACACCCCCAACCACACAATAACCCCCCCTCCACATCCCCAATCACCCACTGACCCAACCCTCCACACCCCCAATCACGCACTGACCCACTCCTCCACACCCCCAATCACACACTGACCCACCCCTCCACATCCCCAATCACCCACTGACCCACCCCTCCACACCCCCAACCACCCACTGACCCACCACTCCACACACCCAACTACCCACTGACCCACCCATCCACACCCCCAATTACCCACTGACCCACCCCTCCACACCCCCAACCACCCACTGACCCACCCCTCCACACCCCCAATCACCCACTGACCCATCCCTCCACACCAAAGATCAACCACTGACCCACCACACCACACCCCCAACCACCACTGACCCATCCCTTCATACCCCCAACCACTCCTTGACCCACCCCTCCACACCCCCAATCACCCACTGACCCACCCCTCCACACCCCCAACCCCTACTGACCCACCCCTCCACACCCCCAATCACCCACTGACCAAACACTCCACACCCCAACCACCCACTGACCCTCCCCTCCACAACCCCAATCACCCACTGACCCATCCCTCCACACCCCAAATCACCCACTGACCCTCCCCTCCACAACCCCAATCACCCACTGACCCACACCTCCACACCCCCAATCACCCAATGACCAACCCCTCCACACCAACAACTGACCCCTGACCCACCCAGCCACTGACCCACCCCACCACACCCCCAATCAGCAACTGACTCACCCGTCCACACCCCCAACCCCTACTGACCCACCCCTCCACACCCCCAATCACCCACTGACCCTCCCCACCACAACCCCAATCACCCACTGACCCATCCCTCCACACCCCAAATCACCCACTGACCCTCCCCTCCACAACCCCAATCACCCACTGACCCACACCTCCACACCCCCAATCACCCAATGACCAACCCCTCGACACCCCCAACCCCTACTGACCCACCCCTCCACACCCCCAATCACCCACTGACCAAACACTCCACACCCCAACCACCCACTGACCCTCCCCTCCACAACCCCAATCACCCACTGACCCATCCCTCCACACCCCAAATCACCCACTGACCCTCCCCTCCACAACCCCAATCACCCACTGACCCACACCTCCACACCCCCAATCACCCAATGACCAACCCCTCCACACCAACAACTGACCCCTGACCCACCCAGCCACTGACCCACCCCACCACACCCCCAATCAGCAACTGACTCACCCGTCCACACCCCCAACCCCTACTGACCCACCCCTCCACACCCCCAATCACCCACTGACCCTCCCCACCACAACCCCAATCACCCACTGACCCATCCCTCCACACCCCAAATCACCCACTGACCCTCCCCTCCACAACCCCAATCACCCACTGACCCACACCTCCACACCCCCAATCACCCAATGACCAACCCCTCCACACCAACAACTGCCCCCTGACCCACCCAGCCACTGACCCACCCCACCACACCCCCAATCAGCAACTGACTCACCCCTCCACACCCCCGATCACCCTCTGAACCACCCCTCCAAACCCCCAATCACCCACTGAACCACCCCTCCACACCCCCAATCACCCACTGACCCATCCCTCCACACCAAAGATCAACCACTGACCCACCACACCACACCCCCAACCACCACTGACCCATCCCTTCATACCCCCAACCACTCCTTGACCCACCCCTCCACACCCCCAATCACCCACTGACCCTCCCCTCCACAACCCCAATCACCCACTGACCCATCCCTCCACACCCCAAATCACCCACTGACCCTCCCCTCCACAACCCCAATCACCCACTGACCCACACCTCCAAACCCCCAATCACCCAATGACCAACCCCTCGACACCAACAACTGCCCCCTGACCCACCCAGCCACTGACCCACCCCACCACACCCCCAATCAGCAACTGACTCACCCCTCCACACCCCCAACCCCTACTGACCCACCCCTCCACACCCCCAATCACCCACTGACCAAACACTCCACACCCCAACCACCCACTGACCCTCCCCTCCACAACCCCAATCACACACTGACCCATCCCTCCACACCCCAAATCACCCACTGACCCTCCCCTCCACAACCCCAATCACCCACTGACCCACACCTCCACACCCCCAATCACCCAATGACCAACCCCTCCACACCAACAACTGCCCCCTGACCCACCCAGCCACTGACCCACCCCACCACACCCCCAATCAGCAACTGACTCACCCCTGCACACCCCCGATCACCCTCTGAACCACCTCCAAACCCCCAATCACCCACTGACCCACCCCTCCACACCCCCGATCACCCACTGAACCACCCCTACAAACCTCCAATCACACACTGACCCACCCCTCCACACCCCCAACCACCCACTGACCCAACCACCCACTGACCCACCACTCAACAACCCCAATAACCCACTGCCCCACCCCTCCACACCCCCGACCACCCCCTGACCCACCCTTCCACACCCCCAACTACCCACTGACCCACCCCTCCACACCCACAATCACACACTGACCCACCCCTCCACAACCCCAATCACCCACTGACCCACCCTTCCACACACCCCCAATCACCCACTACCCACCCCCACTCCCCCAATCACCCACTGACACACCCCTCCACACCCCCAATCACCCACTGACCCACACCTCCACACACCAAAACACCCACTGACCCTCCCCTCCACACCCTCAACCACCCACTGACCCACCCCTCCACACCCCCAATCACCCACTGACCCACCCCACACCCCCAACCACCCACTGACACACCCCTCCACATCCCCAACCACCCAATAACCCCCCCTCCACACCCCCAATCACCCACTGACCCAACCCTCCACACCCTCAATCACCCACTGACCCACCCCTCCACACCCCCAATCACACACTGACCCACCCCTCCACAACCCCAATCACCCGCTGACCCACCCCTCCACAACCCCAACCACCCACTGACCCACCCCTACACATCCCCAACCACCCAATAACCCCCCCTCCACACCCCCAATCACCCGCTGACCCACCCCTCCAAACCCCCAATCACCCACTGACCCACCCCTCCACACCCCCGATCACCCACTGACCCACCCCTCCACATCCCCAACCACCCAGTACCCTTCCCCAGTCCCCCAATCACCCACTGACCCACCCCTCCACACCCCCAATCACACACTGACCCACCCGTCCACAACCCCAATCACCCACTACCCACCCCCACTCCCCCAATCACCCGCTGACCCACCCCTCCACAACCCCAACCACCCACTGACCCACCCCTACACATCCCCAACCACCCAATAACCCCCCCTCCACACCCCCAACCACCCACTGACCCACCCCTCCACAACCCCAACCACCCTATAACCCCCCCTCCACACGCCCAATCACCCACTGACCCAACCCTCCACACCCCCAATCACCCACTGACCCACCCATCCACACCCCAAATCACCCACTGACCCTCCCCTCCACAACCCCAATCACCCACTGACCCACACCTCCACACCCCCAATCACCCAATGACCAACCCCTCCACACCAACAACTGACCCCTGACCCACCCAGCCACTGACCCACCCCACCACACCCCCAATCAGCAACTGACTCACCCGTCCACACCCCCAACCCCTACTGACCCACCCCTCCACACCCCCAATCACCCACTGACCCTCCCCACCACAACCCCAATCACCCACTGACCCATCCCTCCACACCCCAAATCACCCACTGACCCTCCCCTCCACAACCCCAATCACCCACTGACCCACACCTCCACACCCCCAATCACCCAATGACCAACCCCTCCACACCAACAACTGCCCCCTGACCCACCCAGCCACTGACCCACCCCACCACACCCCCAATCAGCAACTGACTCACCCCTCCACACCCCCGATCACCCTCTGAACCACCCCTCCAAACCCCCAATCACCCACTGACCCACCCCTCCACACCCCCAATCACCCACTGACCCATCCCTCCACACCAAAGATCAACCACTGACCCACCACACCACACCCCCAACCACCACTGACCCATCCCTTCATACCCCCAACCACTCCTTGACCCACCCCTCCACACCCCCAATCACCCACTGACCCACCCCTCCACACCCCCAACCCCTACTGACCCACCCCTCCACACCCCCAATCACCCACTGACCAAACACTCCACACCCCAACCACCCACTGACCCTCCCCTCCACAACCCCAATCACCCACTGACCCATCCCTCCACACCCCAAATCACCCACTGACCCTCCCCTCCACAACCCCAATCACCCACTGACCCACACCTCCAAACCCCCAATCACCCAATGACCAACCCCTCGACACCAACAAGTGCCCCCTGACCCACCCAGCCACTGACCCACCCCACCACACCCCCAATCAGCAACTGACTCACCCCTCCACACCCCCAACCCCTACTGACCCACCCCTCCACACCCCCAATCACCCACTGACCAAACACTCCACACCCCAACCACCCACTGACCCTCCCCTCCACAACCCCAATCACACACTGACCCATCCCTCCACACCCCAAATCACCCACTGCCCCTCCCCTCCACAACCCCAATCACCCACTGACCCACACCTCCACACCCCCAATCACCCAATGACCAACCCCTCCACACCAACAACTGCCCCCTGACCCACCCAGCCACTGACCCACCCCACCACACCCCCAATCAGCAACTGACTCACCCCTCCACACCCCCGATCACCCTCTGAACCACCTCCAAACCCCCAATCACCCACTGACCCACCCCTCCACACCCCCGATCACCCACTGAACCACCCCTACAAACCTCCAATCACACACTGACCCACCCCTCCACACCCCCAACCACCCACTGACCCAACCACCCACTGACCCACCACTCAACAACCCCAATAACCCACTGCCCCACCCCTCCACACCCCCGACCACCCCCTGACCCACCCTTCCACACCCCCAACTACCCACTGACCCACCCCTCCACACCCACAATCACACACTGACCCACCCCTCCACAACCCCAATCACCCACTGACCCACCCTTCCACACACCCCCAATCACCCACTACCCACCCCCACTCCCCCAATCACCCACTGACACACCCCTCCACACCCCCAATCACCCACTGACCCACACCTCCACACACCAAACCACCCACTGACCCTCCCCTCCACACCCTCAACCACCCACTGACCCACCCCTCCACACCCCCAAACACCCACTGACCCACCCCACACCCCCAACCACCCACTGACCCACCCCTCCACATCCCATTCACCCAATAACCCCCCCTCCACAACCCCAACCACCCACTGACCCACCCCTACACATCCCCAACCACCCAATAACCCCCCCTCCACACCCCCAATCACCCGCTGACCCACCCCTCCAAACCCCCAATCACCCACTGACCCACCCCTCCACACCCCCGATCACCCACTGACCCACCCCTCCACATCCCCAACCACCCAGTACCCTTCCCCAGTCCCCCAATCACCCACTGACCCACCCCTCCACACCCCCAATCACACACTGACCCACCCGTCCACAACCCCAATCACCCACTACCCACCCCCACTCCCCCAATCACCCACTGACCCACCCCTCCACACCCCAACAACCCACTGACCCACCCCTCCACATCCCCAACAACCCAATAACCCCCCCTCCACACCCCCAATCACCCACTGACCCACCCCTCCACAACCCCAATCACCCACTACCCACCCCCACTCCCCCAATCACCCACTGACCCAACCCTCCACACCCCCAATCACCCACTGACCCACCCCTCCACACCCCCAACCACCCACTGACCCACCCCTCCACATCCCCAACCACCCAATAACCCCCCCTCCACACCCCCAATCACCCACTGACCCACCCCTCCACACCCCCAATCACCCACTGACCCACCCCTCCACACCCCCAACCACCCACTGACCCACCCCTCCACACTCCCCAATCACCCACTGACCCGCCCCTCCACACCCCCGATCACCCACTGACCCACCACTCCACATCCCCAACCACCCAATAACCCACCCTCCACACCCCCAATCACCCACTGACCCAACCCTCCACACCCCCAATCACCCACTGACCCACCCCTCCACAACCCCAATCACCCACTGACCCACCTCTCCACAGTCCCAATCACCCACTGACACACCCCTCCACACCCCCAATCACCCACTGACCCACCCCTCCACACCGCCAACCACCCAATAACCCCCCCTTCGCACCCCCAATCACCCACTGACCCAACACTCCACACCCCCAATCACCCACTGACCCACCCCTCCACACCCCCAATCACACACTGACCCACCCCTCCACAACCTCAATCACCCGCTGACCCACCCCTCCAAACCCCCAATCACCCACTGACCCACCCCTCCACACCCCCAACCACCCACTGACGCACCCCTCCACACTCCCCAATCACCCACTGACCCGCCCCTCCACACCCCCGATCACCCACTGACCCACCCCTCCACATCCCCAACCACCCAATAACCCACCCTCCACACCCCCAATCACCCACTGACCCAACCCTCCACACCCCCAATCACCCACTGACCCACCCCTCCACAACCCCAATCATCCACTGACCCACCCCTCCACAGTCCCAATCACCCACTGACCCACCCCTCCAAACCCCTAATCTCACACTGACCCACCCCTCCACACCCCAACCACCCACTGACCCACCCCTCCACATCCCCAACCACCCAATAAACGCCCCTCCACACCCCCAATCACCCACTGACCCACCACTCCACACCCCCAATCACCCACTGACCCACCCCTCCACACCCCCAATCACACACTGACCCTCACCTCCACATCCCCAACCACCCAATAACCCCCCCTCCACACCCCCAATCACCCACTGACCCACCCCTCCACATCCCCAATCATACACTGACCCTCCCCTCCACAACCCCAATCACCCACTGACCCACCCCTCCACACCCCCAATCACACACTGACCCTCCCCTCCACATCCCCAACCACCCAATAACCCCCCCTCCACACCCCCAATCACCCACTGACCCAACCCTCCACACCCCTAATCACCCACTGACCCACCCCTCCACACCCCCAATCACACACTGACCCTCCCCTCCACAACCCCAATCACCCACTGACCCACCCCTCCACATCCCCAACCACCCTATAACCCCCCCTCCACACCCCCAATCACCCACTGACCCAACCCTCCACACCCCCAATCACCCACTGACCCACCCCTCCAAACCCCCAATCACCCATTGACCCACCCCTCCACACCCCCAACCACCCACTGACCCACCCCTCCACATCCCCAACCACCCTATAACCCCCCCTCCACACCCCCAATCACCCACTGACCCAACCCTCCACACCCCCAATCACCCACTGACCCACCCATCCACACCCCCAATCACCCACTGACCCAACCCTCCACACCCCCAATCACGCACTGACCCACCCCACCACACCCCCAACCACCCACTGACCCACCCCTCCACACCCACAATCACACACTGACCCACCCCTCCACAACCCCAATCACCCACTGACCCACCCTTCCACACACCCCCAATCACCCACTACCCACCCCCACTCCCCCAATCACCAACTGACACACCCCTCCACACCCCCAATCACCCACTGACCCACACCTCCACACACCAAACCACCCACTGACCCTCCCCTCCACACCCTCAACCACCCACTGACCCACCCCTCCACACCCCCAATCACCCACTGACCCACCCCACACCCCCAACCACCCACTGACCCACCCCTCCACATCCCCAACCACCCAATAACCCCCCCTCCACACCCCCAATCACCCACTGACCCAACCCTCCACACCCTCAATCACCCACTGACCCACCCCTCCACACCCCCAATCACACACTGACCCACCCCTCCACAACCCCAATCACCCGCTGACCCACCCCTCCACAACCCCAACCACCCACTGACCCACCCCTACACATCCCCAACCACCCAATAACCCCCCCTCCACACCCCCAATCACCCACTGACCCAACCCTCCACACCCCCAATCACCCACTGACCCCCCCCTCCACACCCCCAATCACACACTGACCCACCCCTCCACAACCCCAATCACCCGCTGACCCACCCCTCCAAACCCCCAATCACCCATTGACCCACGCCTCCACACCCCCGATCACCCACTGACCCACCCCTCCACATCCCCAACCACCCAGTACCCTTCCCCAGTCCCCCAATCACCCACTGACCCACCCCTCCACACCCCCAATCACACACTGACCCACCCGTCCACAACCCCAATCACCCACTACCCACCCCCACTCCCCCAATCACCCACTGACCCACCCCTCAACACCCCCAATCACCCACTGACCCACCCCTCCACACCCCAACAACCCACTGACCCACCCCTCCACATCCCCAACAACCCAATAACCCCCCCTCCACACCCCCAATCACCCACTGACCCACCCCTCCACAACCCCAATCACCCACTACCCACCCCCACTCCCCCAATCACCCACTGACCCAACCCTCCACACCCCCAATCACCCACTGACCCATCCCTCCACACCCCCAACCACCCACTGACCCACCCCTCCACATCCCCAACCACCCAATAACCCCCCCTCCACACCCCCAATCACCCACTGACCCACCCCTCCACACCCCCAATCACCCACTGACCCACCCCTCCACACCCCCAGCACCCACTGACCCACCCCTCCACACTCCCCAATCACCCACTGACCCGCCCCTCCACACCCCCGATCACCCACTGACCCACCACTCCACATCCCCAACCACCCAATAACCCACCCTCCACACCCCCAATCACCCACTGACCCAACCCTCCACACCCCCAATCACCCACTGACCCACCCCTCCACAACCCCAATCACCCACTGACCCACCCCTCCACAGTCCCAATCACCCACTGACACACCCCTCCACACCCCCAATCACCCACTGACCCACCCCTCCACACCCCCAACCACCCAATAACCCCCCCTCCGCACCCCCAATCACCCACTGACCCAACACTCCACACCCCCAATCACCCACTGACCCACCCCTCCACACCCCCAATCACACACTGACCCACCCCTCCACAACCTCAATCACCCGCTGACCCACCCCTCCAAACCCCCAATCACCCACTGACCCACCCCTCCACACTCCCCAATCACCCACTGACCCGCCCCTCCACACCCCCGATCACCCACTGACCCACCCCTCCACATCCCCAACCACCCAATAACCCACCCTCCACACCCCCAATCACCCACTGACCCAACCCTCCACACCCCCAATCACCCACTGACCCACCCCTCCACAACCCCAATCATCCACTGACCCACCCCTCCACAGTCCCAATCACCCACTGACCCACCCCTCCAAACCCCTAATCTCACACTGACCCACCCCTCCACACCCCAACCACCCACTGACCCACCCCTCCACATCCCCAACCACCCAATAAACGCCCCTCCACACCCGCAATCACCCACTGACCCACCCCTCCACACCCCCAATCACCCACTGACCCACCCCTCCACACCCCCAATCACACACTGACCCTCACCTCCACATCCCCAACCACCCAATAACCCCCCCCTCCACACCCCCAATCACCCACTGACCCACCCCTCCACACCCCCAATCATACACTGACCCTCCCCTCCACAACCCCAATCACCCACTGACCCACCCCTCCACACCCCCAATCACACACTGACCCTCCCCTCCACATCCCCAACCACCCAATAACCCCCCCTCCACACCCCCAATCACCCACTGACCCAACCCTCCACACCCCTAATCACCCACTGACCCACCCCTCCACACCCCCAATCACACACTGACCCTCCCCTCCACAACCCCAATCACCCACTGACCCACCCCTCCACATCCCCAACCACCCTATAACCCCCCCTCCACACCCCCAATCACCCACTGACCCAACCCTCCACACCCCCAATCACCCACTGACCCACCCCTCCAAACCCCCAATCACCCATTGACCCACCCCTCCACACCCCCAACCACCCACTGACCCACCCCTCCACATCCCCAACCACCCTATAACCCCCCCTCCACACCCCCAATCACCCACTGACCCAACCCTCCACACCCCCAATCACCCACTGACCCAACCCTCCACACCCCCAATCACGCACTGACCCACCCCACCACACCCCCAACCACCCACTGACCCACCCCTCCACACCCCCAATCACCCACTGACCCGCCCCTCCACACCCCCAACCACCCACTGACCCACCCCTCCACATCCCCAATCACCCACTGACCCACCCCTCCACACCCCCAATCACCCACTGACCCACCCCTCCACACCCCCAATCATACACTGACCCTCCCCTCCACAACCCCAATCACCCACTGACCCACCCCTCCACACCCCCAATCACACACTGACCCTCCCCTCCACATCCCCAACCACCCAATAACCCCACCTCCACACCCCCAATCACCCACTGACCCAACCCTCCACACCCCTAATCACCCACTGACCCACCCCTCCACACCCCCAATCACACACTGACCCTCCCCTCCACAACCCCAATCACCCACTGACCCACCCCTCCACATCCCCAACCACCCTATAACCCCCCCTCCACACCCCCAATCACCCACTGACCCAACCCTCCACACCCCCAATCACCCACTGACCCACCCCTCCAAACCCCCAATCACCCATTGACCCACCCCTCCACACCCCCAACCACCCACTGACCCACCCCTCCACAACCCCAACCACCCTATAACCCCCCCTCCACACGCCCAATCACCCACTGACCCAACCCTCCACACCCCCAATCACCCACTGACCCACCCATCCACACCCCCAATCACCCACTGACCCAACCCTCCACACCCCCAATCACGCACTGACCCACCCCACCACACCCCCAGCCACCCACTGACCCACCCCTCCACACCCCCAATCACCCACTGACCCGCCCCTCCACACCCCCAACCACCCACTGACCCACCCCTCCACATCCCAATCACCCAATAACCCCCCCTCCACACCCCCAATCACCCACTGACCCAACCCTCCACACCCCCAATCACCCACTGACCCACCCATCCACACCCCCAATCACCCACTGACCCACCCCTCCATACCCCCAATCACACACTGACCCACCCCTCCACAACCCCAATCACCCGCTGACCCACCCCTCCACAACCCCAACCACCCACTGACCCACCCCTCCACATCCCCAACTACCCAATAACCCCCCCTCCACACCCACAATCACCCACTGACCCAACCCTCCACACCCCCAATCACCCACTGACCCCCCCCTCCACACCCCCAATCACACACTGACCCACCCCTCCACAACCCCAATCACCCACTGACCCACCCCTCCAAACCCCCAATCACCCACTGACCCACCCCTCCACACCCCCGATCACCCACTGACCCACCCCTCCACATCCCCAACCACCCAGTACCCTTCCCCAGTCCCCCAATCACCCACTGACCCACCCCTCCACACCCCCAATCACACACTGACCCACCCGTCCACAACCCCAATCACCCACTACCCACCCCCACTCCCCCAATCACCCACTGACCCACCCCTCAACACCCCCAATCACCCACTGACCCACCCCTCCACACCCCAACAACCCACTGACCCACCCCTCCACATCCCCAACCACCCAATAACCCCCCATCCACACCCCCAATCACCCACTGACCCACCCCTCCACAACCCCAATCACCCACTACCCACCCCCACTCCCCCAATCACCCACTGACTCAACCCTCCACACCCCCAATCACCCACTGACCCACCCCTCCACACCCCCAACCACCCACTGACCCACCCCTCCACATCCCCAACCACCCAATAACCCCCCCTCCACACCCCCAATCACCCACTGACCCACCCCTCCACACCCCCAATCACCCACTGACCCACCCCTCCACACCCCCAACCACCCACTGACCCACCCCTCCACACTCCCCAATCACCCACTGACCCGCCCCTCCACACCCCCGATCACCCACTGACCCACCACTCCACATCCCCAACCACCCAATAACCCACCCTCCACACCCCCAATCACCCACTGACCCAACCCTCCACACCCCCAATCACCCACTGACCCACCCCTCCACAACCCCAATCACCCACTGACCCACCCCTCCACAACCCCAATCACCCGCTGACCCACCCCTCCACAACCCCAACCACCCACTGACCCACCCCTCCACATCCCCAACCACCCAATAACCCCCCCTCCACACCCACAATCACCCACTGACCCAACCCTCCACACCCCCAATCACCCACTGACCCCCCCCTCCACACCCCCAATCACACACTGACCCACCCCTCCACAACCCCAATCACCCACTGACCCACCCCTCCAAACCCCCAATCACCCACTGACCCACCCCTCCACACCCCCGATCACCCACTGATCCACCCCTCCACATCCCCAACCACCCAGTACCCTTCCCCAGTCCCCCAATCACCCACTGACCCACCCCTCCACACCCCCAATCACACACTGACCCACCCGTCCACAACCCCAATCACCCACTACCCACCCCCACTCCCCCAATCACCCACTGACCCACCCCTCAACACCCCCAATCACCCACTGACCCACCCCTCCACACCCCAACAACCCACTGACCCACCCCTCCACATCCCCAACCACCCAATAACCCCCCCTCCACACCCCCAATCACCCACTGACCCACCCCTCCACAACCCCAATCACCCACTACCCACCCCCACTCCCCCAATCACCCACTGACTCAACCCTCCACACCCCCAATCACCCACTGACCCACCCCTCCACACCCCCAACCACCCACTGACCCACCCCTCCACATCCCCAACCACCCAATAACCCCCCCTCCACACCCCCAATCACCCACTGACCCACCCCTCCACACCCCCAATCACCCACTGACCCACCCCTCCACACCCCCAACCACCCACTGACCCATCCCTCCACACTCCCCAATCACCCACTGACCCGCCCCTCCACACCCCCGATCACCCACTGACCCACCACTCCACATCCCCAACCACCCAATAACCCACCCTCCACACCCCCAATCACCCACTGACCCAACCCTCCACACCCCCAATCACCCACTGACCCACCCCTCCACAACCCCAATCACCCACTGACCCACCCCTCCACAGTCCCAATCACCCACTGACACACCCCTCCACACCCCCAATCACCCACTGACCCACCCCTCCACACCCCCAACCACCCAATAACCCCCCCTCCGCACCCCCAATCACCCACTGACCCAACCCTCCACACCCCCAATCACCCACTGACCCACCCCTCCACACCCCCAATCACACACTGACCCACCCCTCCACAACCTCAATCACCCGCTGACCCACCCCTCCAAACCCCCAATCACCCACTGACCCACCCCTCCACACCCCCAACCACCCACTGACCCACCCCTCCACACTCCCCAATCACCCACTGACCCGCCCCTCCACACCACCGATCACCCACTGACCCACCCCCTCCACATCCCCAACCACCCAATAACCCACCCTCCACACCCCCAATCACCCACTGACCCAACCCTCCACACCCCCAATCACCCACTGACCCACCCCTCCACAACCCCAATCATCCACTGACCCACCCCTCCACAGTCCCAATCACCCACTGACCCACCCCTCCAAACCCCTAATCTCACACTGACCCACCCCTCCACACCCCCAACCACCCACTGACCCACCCCTCCACATCCCCAACCACCCAATAAACGCCCCTCCACACCCCCAATCACCCACTGACCCACCCCTCCACACCCCCAATCACCCACTGACCCACCCCTCCACACCCCCAATCACACACTGACCCTCACCTCCACATCCCCAACCACCCAATAACCCCCCCTCCACACCCCCAATCACCCACTGACCCACCCCTCCACACCCCCAATCATACACTGACCCTCCCCTCCACAACCCCAATCACCCACTGACCCACCCCTCCACACCCCCAATCACACACTGACCCTCCCCTCCACATCCCCAACCACCCAATAACCCCCCCTCCACACCCCCAATCACCCACGGACCCAACCCTCCACACCCCTAATCACCCACTGACCCACCCCTCCACACCCCCAATCACACACTGACCCTCCCCTCCACAACCCCAATCACCCACTGACCCACCCCTCCACATCCCCAACCACCCTATAACCCCCCCTCCACACCCCCAATCACCCACTGACCCAACCCTCCACACCCCCAATCACCCACTGACCCACCCCTCCAAACCCCCAATCACCCATTGACCCACCCCTCCACACCCCCAACCACCCACTGACCCACCCCTCCACATCCCCAACCACCCTATAACCCCCCCTCCACACCCCCAATCACCCACTGACCTAACCCTCCACACCCCCAATCACCCACTGACCCACCCATCCACACCCCCAATCACCCACTGACCCAACCCTCCACACCCCCAATCACGCACTGACCCACCCCACCACACCCCCAACCACCCACTGACCCACCCCTCCACACCCCCAATCACCCACTGACCCGCCCCTCCACACCCCCAACCACCCACTGACCCACCCCTCCACATCCCCAATCACCCACTGACCCACCCCTCCACACCCCCAATCACCCACTGACCCACCCCTCCACACCCCCAATCATACACTGACCCTCCCCTCCACAACCCCAATCACCCACTGACCCACCCCTCCACACCCCCAACCACCCACTGACCCACCCCTCCACACCCCCAATCACACACTGACCCTCCCCTCCACATCCCCAACCACCCAATAACCCCCCCTCCACACCCCCAATCACCCACTGACCCAACCCTCCACACCCCTAATCACCCACTGACCCACCCCTCCACACCCCCAATCACACACTGACCCTCCCCTCCACAACCCCAATCACCCACTGACCCACCCCTCCACATCCCCAACCACCCTATAACCCCCCCTCCACACCCCCAATCACCCACTGACCCAACCCTCCACACCCCCAATCACCCACTGACCCACCCCTCCAAACCCCCAATCACCCATTGACCCACCCCTCCACACCCCCAACCACCCACTGACCCACCCCTCCACATCCCCAACCACCCTATAACCCCCCCTCCACACCCCCAATCACCCACTGACCCAACCCTCCACACCCCCAATCACCCACTGACCCACCCATCCACACCCCCAATCACCCACTGACCCAACCCTCCACACCCCCAATCACGCACTGACCCACCCCACCACACCCCCAACCACCCACTGACCCACCCCTCCACACCCCCAATCACCCACTGACCCGCCCCTCCACACCCCCAACCACCCACTGACCCACCCCTCCACATCCCAATCACCCAATAACCCCCCCTCCACACCCCCAATCACCCACTGACCCAACCCTCCACACCCCCAATCACCCACTGACCCACCCATCCACACCCCCAATCACCCACTGACCCACCCCTCCATACCCCCAATCACCCACTGACCCACCCCTCCAAACCCCCAATCATCCAGTGACCCACGCCACCACACCCCCAACCACCCACTGACCCACCCCTCCACACCCCCAACCACCCACTGACCCACCCCTCCACACCCCCAATCACCCACTGACCCGCCCCTCCACTCCCCCAACCACCCAATAACCCCCCCCTCCACACCCCCAATCACCCACTGACCCACCCCTCTCAGACAGATTGTGGGATGGGAGGGGTTCAGGGAGATTGTGGGATGGATGGGAGGGGGTCAGACAGATTGTGGGATGGATGGGAGAGGGTCAGACAGATTGTGGGATGGGTGGGGGTCAGAGAGATTGTGGGATGGATGGGAGGGGTTCAGGGAGATTTTGGGTTGGATGGGAGGGGGTCAGAGAGATTGTGGGATGGATGGGAGGGGTTCCTGGAGATTGTGGGATGGATGGGAGGGTGTCAGACAGATTGTGGGATGGATGGGAGGGTGTCAGAGATTGTGGGATGGATGGGAGGGTGTCAGACAGATTGTGGGATGGATGGGAGGGTGTCAGAGATTGTGGGATGGATGGGAGGGGGTCAGACAGATTGTGGGATGGATGGGAGGGTGTCAGACAGATTGTGGGATGGATGGGAGGGGGTCGGACAGATTGTGGGATGGATGGGAGGGGGTCAGACAGATTGTGGGATGGATGGGAGAGGGTCAGACAGATTGTGGGATGGATGGGAGGGTGTCACAGATTGTGGGATGGATGGGAGAGGGTCAGAGAGATTGTGGGATGGATGGGAGAGGGTCAGACAGATTGTGGGATGGATGGGAGGGTGTCACAGATTGTGGGATGGATGGGAGGGGGTCAGAGAGGTTGTGGGATTTTTGGGAGGGGGTCAGACAGATTGTGGGATGGATGGGAGTGTGTCACAGATTGTGGGATGGATGGGAGGGGGTCAGAGAGATTGTGGGATGGATGGGAGAGGGTCAGACAGATTGTGGGATGGATGGGAGGGTGTCACAGATTGTGGGATGGATGGGAGGGTGTCAGACAGATTTTGGGATGGATGGGAGGGTGTCACAGATTGTGGGATGGATGGGAGGGTGTCAGAGAGGTTGTGGGATTTTTGGGAGGGGGTCAGACAGATTGTGGGATGGATGGGAGGGTGTCACAGATTGTGGGATGGATGGGAGCGGGTCAGAGAGATTGTGGGATGGATGGGAGGGGGTCAGAGAGATTGTGGGATGGATGGGAGCGGGTCAGAGAGATTGTGGGATGGATGGGAGGGGGTCAGACAGATTGTGGGATGGATGGGAGGGGTCGTTTATGAAGCTAAAAGCCGTGTGTAACACAGCGCTCGATGAATATCTCGGATGGCTGGACCGAGGCCTGGCAAGGCTTCGTCGGGAATTGCGGTCAAGAGCCGAGTTATTCCGTTCCGGACTGTGACGCTGCGTGACTGGACTCTCACGATGGGAGGGTCAGATCTTCAGCTCAAGGGAATGAAACCCGGGGTCAGCGTTGGGAACGGAGTAGGCAGGAAGAATTTAGATATCTCTGCACTGGCCCTCTTTGTCAGATGTGTCTTTTAACTGTTCACCCCGTCTTGTTTCCTGTTCGAGGGTGAGTTTCATTTTCCAATTCCCCACGCTGATCCAATTCCCCCCTGTAACACTCAATACTGGATTAATCACAGGAGTTTGGATCCCTGAGTGGTCTTACAGTCCTCTCTCTAATGTCCTGG